>NC_090183.1:985000-1042500 GCF_024679245.1 Pseudorasbora parva
ATTTTATATTTAGTCCGAGAGCGTATGCAAGTGTATGCACACTATACTGTCCATGTCCAGAAAGGGAATAAAAACATCATCACAGTAGTCCATATGAGACATCAGTGGGTTAATTAGAGTCTCTTGAAGCATCCAAAATACATTTGGGTCCAAAAATAACAAAAACTACGACTTTATTCAGCATTGTCTTCTCTTCCGCGTTTGTGTTCAATCCTCAAATAAAGATTCAAACGGTTATGAATCAGTGAATCGATTCGTGATTCGGATCGCGTGTCAAACGGCTGAAATCACGAGACATTTCTATCCTACTTTATCTAGTTGGAATGACATGATTTTTTTAGTAGTTTTGACTAAATTATTTTAAGTTAATACAAGATTACAACAAATTTGTGTAGTTGAGCTGACACTATTAAATTAAGCTGTGCCCACCCAAAGTAAATAAGTTGAATCAACCTCAATAAATTAAGTTGACCCAACGTAAGTATATTACATTGGAATACAGAATTGCATAATGCTGAAATAAAGCAAGTTAATCATCAATACTTGCCAGGATTTCATTCAAAGAGTCATTTTTTTGAGTGTAGACCCTGAAGACTGGAGTAATGATGATGATGATCACAGGAATAAATCACACTTTACTGTATATTCACACAGAGAACAGATGATCTACTGGAGGAATATTACACTGATTTACTGGAGTTATGAGCAGATTAATGACCCTTTCAGAAACATTACAAAAATCTTTAAAAAGCCACTGTATGAGAAAGCAAATTAATATGCATCTAGATTAACAAACCGACGCGCCTGAAAAGTTCAAACCGGGACTCGGGTGGCTAAAAATAGAGATGGGACCATTAAAAATATATCATAATCAATTATTAAACATGCCTGAATATAGGCGACAATCTGAATATGAAATGAACTTTAATTGATCCAGATATCAGTGCTGATCACTCAATCATCTGGACACACACAACACAACTCATAATGAATCGGTCTGACTCTGAATCAGTGATGCGTTCAGAGTGAATCATAATGAATCTGTCAAACTCTGAATCAGTGATTTGATCCAAAATGAATCTGTCAAACTTTGAATCAGTGATTCGTTCAGAGTGATCCATAACAAATCTGTCAAACTCTGAATCAGTGATTCGTTCAGAGCGATCCATAATGAATCTGTCAAACTCTGAATCAGTGATTCGTTCAGAGCAAATCATAATGAATCTGTCAAAATCTGAATCAGTGATTTGTTCAGAGCGATCCATAATGAATCTGTCAAACTCTGAATCAGTGATTTCGTTCAGAGTGAATCATAATGAATCTGTCAAACTCTGAATCAGTGATTTCGTTCAGAGCAAATCATAATGAATCTGTCAAACTCTGAATCAGTGATTAGTTCAGAGCGATCCATAATGAATCTGTCAAACTCTGAATCAGTGATTTGTTCAGAGCAAATCATAATGAATCTGTCAAACTCTGAATCAGTGATTCATTCAGAGCGATCCAAAATGAATCTGTCAAACTCTGAATCAGTGATTTGTTCAGAGCAAATCATAATGAATCTGTCAAACTCTGAATCAGTGATTCATTCAGAGCGATCCAAAATGAATCTGTCAAACTTTGAATCAGTGATTCGTTCAGAGTGATCCATAACGAATCTGTCAAACTCTGAATCAGTGATTAGTTCAGAGCGATCCATAATGAATCTGTCAAACTCTGAATCAGTGATTCGTTCAGAGCAAATCATAATGAATCTGTCAAACTCTGAATCAGTGATTCGTTCAGAGCGATCCAAAATGAATCTGTCAAACTTTGAATCAGTGATTCGTTCAGAGTGATCCATAATGAATCTGTCAAACTCTGAATCAGTGATTTGTTCAGAGTGAATCATAATGAATCTGTCAAACTCTGAATCAGTGATTTGTTCAGAGCGTTCATAATGAATCGGTCAAACTCTGAATTATGATTCGTGCAGAGCTGTTCATAATGAATGTC
The DNA here is from genome assembly GCF_024679245.1 of Pseudorasbora parva. Lineage (NCBI taxonomy): Eukaryota > Metazoa > Chordata > Actinopteri > Cypriniformes > Gobionidae > Pseudorasbora > Pseudorasbora parva. The sequence goes on from NC_090183.1 coordinate 986,996, forward strand.
AAACTCTGAATCAGAGATTCATTCAGAGCGGTTCATAATGAATCTGTAAAACTCTCAATAAGTGATTCGTTCGATCGTGAATCTGTCAAACTCAGAATCAGAGCGTTTCTCGACTCACTGAATCGCATCACTGTTTTCACCTCAGAATCAGTGATTCGAAATATTTTTGTTTTTATCAAGTTATTATTTTCTATTTTATATATATATATTTTTTATTATATATTTATTTATTTAAACTAACTTCCATCCAAGACACATTTTGATCAACTCCTGCATTGACTGGGAATAAAGTGGACACTGAAGCCCAAAGTTAAACGAGTTGATAATAATGGTTCTTGGTTTGCTAGTCTTTGACCAGAACAGAAATATGACAATCAATAATTACCACATTAATATGAGCTCAGAAACCACAGCATCAGCGACTGCTGAACGAATCAAACTAAATGAACCCCTGAGGTCAAAGGTCAGTTTCCACAGTAACGCAGAACCGTGTGTAAAGCGTGTAGAAGCGCGACACAATGAGTTCAGATCAGGTTCAGGTTCATGTGTTGAATTCTGCTGATCTAAACTCATCTAATGCGTTATTAAATAACTAAACCGAAGGTGTGGACACAAGCCTGCCGTCTGATTGGCTGTTCAGAACATGAGCTTTGGCATATTATGCAAAACCGCCACTGGTTAATTATTGAGTCGTGTGTTTAGAGATGCTTACGCAAGACGCCTGATAAGAGGAAGCGGAGCCTCTGTAACCCTTATGCTCACACTAAGACTCAGAAACCCCCATAATGTGGCCAGAACTCTCTCTGTTTCAGCAAATGGGATGATTTTTGGTGACAAATCTTATTTTTACACACATTCTGCGAGAATGCTTTAAAAATGTTCACAAACTCAACGATACACTGTGGGCAAATTCACTACCATTTCATTACCCTCGTGGATGAAAACAGCCACTCAATTACACGGCTATAATAATGTAACAGATATTATATATATATATATATATATATATATATATATATATATATATATATATATATATATATATAAAGGGATGCCACAATTCTCAATATAATAATGAACCGTTCGGTACGCAATATGCGCTGGTGAATTGCGATTCTTTCCCTTTGCGTCGGTTTTGCATTTAATTAATTATTTATATTTCTCTCAGTTTATTTCGCCTCTTTTTGAGTCCAGGCGCTAATATGAGCAAATATCCAGCATATGCACTAAAGTTAAGGGGGTGTTCGCCACGTTTTAAAGTACTGCGCTAATACCGTGTCACTCACTCACTCACTCACTCACTCACTCTCACACTCACTCACTCTCTCTCACACTCTCTCACACACTCACTCACTCACTCAGTCAGTCAGTCAGTCAGTCAGTCAGTCAGTCAGTCAGTCAGTCAGTCAGTCAGTCAGTCAGTCAGTCAGTCAGTCAGTCAGTCAGTCAGTCAGTCACTCACTCACTCACTCACTCACTCACTCACTCACTCACTCACTCACTCACTCACTCACTCCTTTACTTTCACTCTCTGTGTGTGAGTGTGTGTGTGTGTGTGTATATGAGATGTGAGCAGTATCTTAGCAGTAGCCTATAGTGAACACTTGCCCTTAAAGGGACAGCTCACCTCTAAAAACTAAAAACAAAAATAAATCACTCACTGGTCTTGAATAAAGTATATACAGTAGCTGTCAATCAGTGTATATTGCATATTGAAGACTATGCAGTTTTAATTTTAGCATACATTTATTAATTCAATTTCATCCTTAAATGCTGCTGTACATCTCTGAGCTGCCACTGTAAATCTTTATATATATTAATTTTATATTCTACAATACACCAGGAATGTGTTTTTTTAAAAAGTAAAAATGTTCAAGCCTTTTAAGTAAAATAAATAAAGAGTATTGCAATAAAAACATTTTCTCCTTAACCTCTTTCTGTTTCTGTCGCCTAAAGGTACGCTCACACCGAACGGGAATAGAGCGTCTGGAGCGAATGATCCCTTATGTTAGGTCAATAGAAAGGAGCGTTGACGCGCGTCTGGAGGTCCTGCGCCGCGATGGACGCGATTCCGCCTCATTCGCGCGATTCGTCCAGTTCGCGCGAATAACGCGAATTTGAAGCGAATTTGAAGTGAATTGAGCGCCTTGCGCGATTTAAGCGTTACGCGCGGGTGGTGCATTTTGTGCATTCACGCGTTTGAAGCGAATTCGCGTCTTCTCCCGTTTTGAAAAATTTGAACTTTGGCCTCAATTCGCGGCGCGTTAACCAATGAGGAGCCTGCTTGCTGCTGTCACGTGGTAAAGTCACGTGATGAGAATCCCTGCATATAATTAATAAATACTGATATTCTGTCACTAAATGTAGTTTTAATGCTTTTCAGTTGATAATGTAGGCGTTTAAAGCTAAAATATGTGCTTTACTTATAAAGACAGAGCCTGTTTAAGCAGAACACTCTTGTGTTTTTAGGAGTTGTGAGCTCCAGGCGATCTCCGGGCGCTCAGCGCTCGTTAACCCCGGCGAGAGCAGCCTCTCCTCGGCCAGTCCTTCTGGCGTTTGCCGCCGGCTCGGATGGCTCTGTAGAGGTTAACATGAGATATAATTCATCTTGTGTGCATCTAATGGGTGATCTTTGCTCCAATTAATCTGTTGTTGCCTACCAAATCATTTTGACTGAGGGCAAAGTGAAGTTACATAACTTTATATTTTATTTAAATATACATGCAGTGAAGATCATCCAGGTAGTGCATTTTTTTGAAAATGAAAAGAGGCAGATGGTGTTTTAGGACATACTTTACCTGGTGCACCTTTAACGCGCGTCTATTTCGCTTCAAATGCTCGATTTCTACGCGCATCTAATTTGTTGCGGATGGATTAAAAATGTTCACGCGTCAAACAAGACGCGCTAGACGCGATTTTGACACTCAATTCGCGTTTGGTGCGAACGCAGCGTAAAAATAGAAGAGCAGAAAACCGACTGGAAAACCGAGGTGTGTGTTGAACCGTGGACTGACTGTATTGTGAATCCCTAATATATATATATATATATATTTTTTTTTTGCATAAATCTATTAATCAACCTCAGTCCTGATCAAAACTACTAAATGTTTATTACTAAAAAATGTTTTTTTTTTTTTTTTTTTAAACAGGATTTTAACTCTTTAATTGCCAATTTCATAAATAATGTCATTGTTTTGGGGGGGAAACTCACATAATAACTGATTTTCATTATAAAATATAATTGCAGACTGGATTTTTGTCAAAGATTAGAAAATTACACTGGCTTTGAAGCATTGTTAGTTTTTGTGCAGCATCAGCGTTTCATTGGTTCTCCCTCTTTACTCCTCGTGGCTGTTTTTGCCCCATTGACGTCCATTATAACCACAGATATTGACTGCAAAGCCATGACCCCATATTAGGGATGCACGATATTATCGGCACAACATCGGAATCGGCCGATAAACGCTTAAAATATAAAAATCGGCAGAGGCCAAAATGAAAAAATTATGCCGATATGCCTTGCCGATATGATAATGTGTTAATATGCGCCTGCAATAACTCACCTGTGCAAGGAGTGCTACAGCGATGAGAGCATGTCAGCACTGCAGTCATTCTTCAAGTGAAAACAACCTAATACATTGCATGTACAGTGATTTATATTGACTGTTTTTAAACGCTGCCTTAAATTTGTGAATGCACGTGACCGTCAGCAGCAGATTTGCCTGGTGTTCACAACAACTAGACCAAAACGAACATACAAAGAACTTTATTAACATTTATTTATCTTCATCAAGAATCCTTTTAGTAAGGAGACCTCAGAAATCTGAAACCAGAATGAAAAAAAAAAAGTTTTGCTCAAAATGGTGTTGTTTCCAAACAAAGGTAACAAACAAACATATATCGGCATCGGCCAAACGGAGCTGAAAAATATCGGATATCGGCAAAAATCCAATATCGTGCATCCCTGCCCCATATACTCCTGCATTATTGATTGCTGATGGTTTTCCCGGTTGGGAAGAGGTCAAATGTGTCATTTTTACAGTTGATAAGCCGGTGGCACCATTAACCCTTTAGATAGGACTGTGCAAAAAAAATCTTAGTTTCTGGAGTTTATCTGGAGTTTATTTGAGAGCCTCGTCTTCTGGGTCTGGTGTCTAGAAAAGCTTTTCTTTGACTAACAAGCTCTGAAACTTACGGAATAATCTTATATTACCGTGACCTTTTATATATCAAAAGCTCAAGGGAAAGTTGATTTCTCAATTCATCACCCCTTTAAAAAGTATTTCCTGTTTTCAGCAAATACTTTTTTTATGATTTCTTTTATTTATATATAAACTATTTCTTGCAAACATGCTTGAACAATCTCCACCAAACACTTCAGACTTCAGTCATGAGTCCAGCCGTTTCTCCATAAGTCACTAATGCGCTTCAGTGACGGGAGTTTGATCAGATCACACACACACACACACACACACACACACACACAGACACACACACTTAAATCATTCCCATAACACGAGAAGCATGACAGCACGTGAAGGACAGATAATGAGAGACCTGAGACTGACTGACCAACACACACACACACACACACACACACACACACACACACACACACACACACACACACACACACACACACACACACACACACACACACACACCTCTGCCACAGAAGAAAGAAAACATGCTTTTGCAAATAATTATTACATACTAAGCCATAATTGCGAGATGAAAAGTCCACATTATGGCACAAAAAGTTGAAATTATGACATACTGAGTTACTTAAAACAAGTTCAAATTATGATCACATACTAAGTCATAGTTAAAAGATAAAAAGATTAAATTGACAAAAAGTCAAAATTATGACATACTAAGACAGTAATTCAATATTAAGTCACAATTATGACTTAAAAAGTAAAAGTTCTGTCAAAAAGAGAAAATGATCACATATTAATTAGGCCACTTATGAGAAGAAAAGGCCAAGTTAAGGCAAAAAAGTTTCATTTATGACACTTAAAAGTCTAAATTCTGACATAAAAGGCAAAATGATCACTATTAAGTCAGGATATCTATCTTAAGAGGAAATGATGAGTCAATAATGTTAAAATCAAAATTTAGGATTTATTCAAGATGATCACGTCATAATTATTACATAAAAGTAAACATTATGAGATGATAAGTCAATTATGACAAAAAGTACATAAACATAATGACATAGAAAGTCTTAATTTCGACATTTTGTCTTATAATTATGACCTATTTTATCTCAATGATGTAATATGTCATAAATGAGATTTTCCAAGAGATGATCATTTTCTTATGTGTGATGATCTGATCTCTGTCACTTTTAAAGTCTGAAACTTTAGAGCATGTGAGTGAGTTAAAGAGGCTTCTGCTGAAACACATGCTGTGTGGTTGCATCATCTACACACACACACACACACACACACACACACACACACACACACACACACACACACACACACACACACACACACACACAGATCAATAACTCCACGAGTTTACTGAACTCAAAGATGTCAAACAATCTGAAGTTGCAGATGTTTCTTTAACTCATAAAGCTGAACTCAAGCAGTCTCAACCCCAGTCTAAACTTCAGACACTCATGCCACGTCTAACACACACACACACACACACACACACACACACACACACACACACACACACACACACACACACACACACACACACAGTTTTAAAGGTGTGCATGCAAAAGCTGCATCGTGACATCCCGTTAATAACGCCTGTTCGCTTATGCCTGCACACAGATTAATATTATCATCGTTATGCTACACTGATGCGAACAGAAATCATACACAGCTGTCTGAACACATCTCGCGCGGCTCTTCGCGTTATTGCGCGTGTGTGTGTTTAAACTCACCCTGATTAGTTGTCTTAATGTCAGTGTTAACATGGTCAAGCGACTCAACTTCTCCGGTTTCAGCAGGTTTTAGCGTTCGCACGCGTTCCGTCCGTCGCCTAAATGACAGCGGCTTATTGACGGTCCGCGCAAGGGCTCATGGGTAACGTAGTCCTGTAATAGAAGAGAGCGCGACGCGCGCGTGCGCAGTCGGGAGTGCAAGCCTACAAATTGACGTCATGACCAACGTCCAGCAGAAGAACTACAGTGCATTATTAATTATGTGGTATTTACTATTAGATGGACTTGATCTATTAGATAAGAAATGTACCAATATACACGCACGGAAAATGTTCAATTTAAAAGGAACATTTCACCAGGAGGAAAGTTTTATTGATGACCCCTGGTCGAAGATATTGACTGGAAAAGGACAGATTGTATTTCAAATGAAGCAAAATAAATATGTTTTAAAGTTTTACATAAATTCTACCCCATTCAACTATAACATTTCTAAACATTTGGCCATTGACGGCTCGTGTTGTTTCTGCAAAAAGAGGAGGCGTTTTTTTGTTGTTGACTTTTTTCCAAACAATTTTGGTTCTTTTTATTTATTTTTATTTTTAAACAATTTTGGTTCTTTATTTTTATTTTTATTTTTAAACAATTTTGGTTCGCACATCTTTGATTCTGCCAATGTTACACTCTTTCAGTTTAAAAGACATTATTTTTTATTATTATAATGATGTTAACATAGACCCCTGGAGTATTGCTTATTTATTTATTTTAAAATATTGGAAAATGATTTATTCAGTAATCATACACCGAATCTGAAACTGAATTAAACTCACCTCTTTATTACATTAAGAAAACCCTATGATTCCTCAAACACTATGAAGATTATATTTAAAGCTTCCCTTGTAATTGTTTGTATGTTATTATATTAATACATCTGTCCTGGCAATTTATGACTTGATTAAAATTCTTTTTTTGTTTTGTTTTTTCTTGTATGTATTTTTAATGTGTGTGTTTATGTTTCTATATGTAGTATATTATGTAATTATGTATATTAATATTGCCAAGTATGAGAAGAAAAGTCCAAATTGTGACAAAAAGTTGAAACTATATCACTTAAAAAGTCAAAGTGACAAAAAATTTAAATTATCATACAAGTCATAATTATGAGATGAAAAGATAACAAAAAAAGTCAAAATTATGACATTAATTCATGATAATGAGATGAAAAGACAATTATTAATTATAAAATTAGTAAATAATGAGATTTAAAATTAATATAATAATTTACAAAGTCAAAATTCTGACATAAGAAGTTAAAATTATCATATACTGTCAAAAAGTGACAAAAGTTGAGTAAAATGTTGAGTCATTTGTCCTTTCTGAGATGAATTATGACACTAATTTGAAATTATGACAAGTCAATTATGACATAAGGAGTACATAAAATTATGACAGAAAGTCATAGAAAGAGTTTTTATCTCTTATAATTTCATCTGTTTGGCTCGTAATTATGACTTAGTAAGGCATTTTATCTCAACGACTTAATGTCATAAATAAGATTTTCCAAAGCATGATTTTTTTTACTATTCTTTTATTCAGAAGGACTGCAGTTCACACAGCAGTGTGAGTGTGTGTGTGTGTGTGTGTGTTTGTGTGTGTATGTGTGTGTGTGTGTGTGTGTGTGTGTGTGTGTGTGTGTGTGTGTGTGTGTGTGTGTGTGTGTGTGTGTGTTATATAACTTACGGTTGACACACAACATATCAATGAACTGATTCATAATAAACATTAGGATCCCAAACCCAGAGTTTTTCATGTAGTCGTGACTTCATAAAAGCTGCATATAATAATAATAATAATAATAATAATAATAATAATAATAATAATAATAATAATAATAATAGTAATAATAATAATAACTGACTGCAATTCCTCAGGAACTTCACAGTATTTTACAGTAAACTGAGGAAATGAATGTTGCCATGAAAGGATTAAGGTAATGCATTACAGTGGCATTATATATACATATACCAATCAGGCATAACATTATGACCGCTGAATATCACTGCTGATCTCTTGATCACGGCTCCTGTTAGTGGGTGGGATATATTAGGCAGCAAGTGAACATTTAGTCCTCAGAGTTGATGTGTGTGAAGCAGGAGAAATGGGCAAGCGTAAGGATTTGAGCGAGTTTGGCCAGATTGTGACGGCTAGACGACTGGGTCAGAGCATCTCCAGAACTGCAGCTCTTGTGGGCTGTTCCCGGTCTGCAGTGGTCAGTATCTATCAAAAGTGCTCCAAGGAAGGACCAGTGGAGAACCGGCCACAGGGTCATGGGCGGCCAAGGCTCATTGATGACCGTGGGGAGCGAAGGCTGGCCCGTGGGGTCCGATCAAACAGACGAGCTACTGGAGCTCAAACTGCTCCAGAAGTTAATGCTGGTTCTGATAGAAAGCTGTCAGAATACACAGAGCAGCTCAGTTTGAGGCGTATGGACCAGTCAGGGTGACCTCTGACCCCTGACCCCGCCGAAAGCACCAACAGTGGACTCATCGACAGCACTAATTATATTAAATTATATACGTACACGGAAAAAAATTATTTGTAATTTAAATTTTTACATGTTTGTTCAACTTGCTTAAAGTTAAAATTAGCCAAAGCAACACAATTGCTTTACATTTTGTCCAAACTTAATTTTATTGTGTTCAGTCTTAAATATAAGTCAAATTGAAGTCAAACTTAATCCGTTTGTGTTGTTACAGGAATGATTTGTGTTGCATTAACTGAAACTGGGCGGGGCTTGCTAGTTCCCAGCATGCTTTGCATATGGCGAGTAAATGTTATTTTATATGTAAAAGTGTTTTTAATGTATATTTGATCAAAATGAGAAAGGGGAAGACTTGATTGAGTTGAATAGAGTTCAATATTCAATTATGTTGGAATTATTAGAACAATAAAAATTATTGTGGGTTACTACTGTGGAGAAGAATGGAGCTTCTGCTTAGACTGTGACTAACATAATGGTCATATGGCTTAGCTGAAGGAGCTTTTAACGCTTAGCATTTAACCCCTTCAGCTCTGCAGCACATTTTGCATTTTTTTTTTTGAGAATTAGGAATATCTGAATTTAAAAGAGCGCCCTACCCACATACAATACATTTATAAAAATGGTCTCATTTTACAGAAAAAACTCTAAATTTTAACACAGGGGTGGAATATTGCATATATTCTATTGTATCTATTCCCAATCTTATATATAATAAATAAATATTTTGATTTATTTTTAATTCATTTGTTATTTAAAATCTATCTATATTTTTTAATCATTTTGGTCTCCAAGCTTTTTGGAAGTTTGTTGATTCTATAAATTGGCACTAAACAGGGGAAAAAAAGAATTTTCTTGATATCTCCTTGTAAATAAAAGTTATTGAGATGTATCTGACCAAAGTGTCTAATAACTCCTCCTCATCTGCACTGACATCAACTGGCCACTAGGAAATCGGAAAGAAGGCTCCGCCTCTTCAACTTTGTAAAGGGAGATCTCGGGCTCTGATTGGTCTAGAATCATGATCCACATGTCTATAAAGAGCTGAGATTCTCAGCTTTTCTGTCGCATAATGCAATATATGATGACATCATCAAAAACTGTGGCTAACATCGACAATCAAAACTAGCAATAATAAGAGTATTTGTCTGCATCACATGCTTTGATCTGGACATCGGTGACATATTACAGTGTCATTTGGCCATGCGTGCTCGCAGACATGTAAAAATAGTCTCATTTTGAAGCAAACAACCTAAGGAACAAGCTGATATAGCATTTCAGGCTAGTAGCTTTACAACGAGTTTGTGATCCGAACAGGAATATGACTTTCCATCTTTGTGATTCTTTTGATAATAAATTTACTGTAAATTATTGGATCGGTGAAATTAAAGGGGGGGTGAAACACTCAGTTTCAGTCAGTGTCATGTCAATCTTGAGTACCTATAGAGTAGCATTGCATCCTGCATATCTCCGAAAAGTCTTTATTTTTTTTATAATTATATAAGAAAGATGCGCTGTTCCGAGTCTTTCCGAAAAAAGCCGAGCGGGTGGGGGCGTGTCATGTGAGCGGAGCTAAATAATGACGTGTGCAGCAGCGCGCTGCAGTGAGGAAAGTGATTCGCTCAGTGAGGAAAGTGATTCGCTCAGTGAGGAAAGTGATTCGCCCGCCGCGTGAGGAAAGTGATTCGCTCTGTGAGGAAAGTGATTCGCTCAGTGAGGAAAGTGATTCGCCCGCCGCGTGAGGAAAGTGAGTCGCTCTGTGAGGAAAGTGATTCGCCCGTCGCGTGAGGAAAGTGATTCGCTCTGTGAGGAAAGTGATTCGCTCAGTGAGGAAAGTGATTCGCCCGCCGCGTGAGGAAAGTGATTCGCTCTGTGAGGAAAGTGATTCGCTCAGTGAGGAAAGTGATTCGCCCGCCGCGTGAGGAAAGTGATTCGCTCTGTGAGGAAAGTGATTCGCTCAGTGAGGAAAGTGATTCGCCCGCCGCGTGAGGAAAGTGATTCGCTCTGTGAGGAAAGTGATTCGCTCAGTGAGGAAAGTGATTCGCCCGCCGCGTGAGGAAAGTGATTCGCTCAGTGAGGAAAGTGATTCGCCCGTCGCGTGAGGAAAGTGCTAATACAGATCGACCGCCGGCCTATCAGTGGGTAAGTCAGTAGCTACTGGTTATATCACCTGTTTAGCATCCTACAAGCCAGCGCTTTGATGGGCGTAGCTGTTGCTCTCTCTCTCCCTCTCTCTCTCTCACGCTCTTCCGGTAGAATTGTCCGTAAGGCCCATACAAGGAAATTCCGCCCCCACTAACGTCAATGGGGACGCATGATCTCAAAAAACTTGCCGAAACTTATGACTAACCGGAAGTAGTATTTTTGACAAAGAAATACTCCCATCAAACGTCCACCTTAACTTTTGAAACTTTGTCTATGTTTAGTATGGGATTCCAAGTCTTTAACAGTGTAAAAAGATCAGTATGCATGAAACAGCATTTCACCCCCCCTTTAACTGCTCAGTGATATTCCTGAGGCCGATAGCTTTCGTTTGATATGTAACTTGTCTATTTTAGGTGTGTTTGTGTGATAAAAAATATTAAATATTATATTATTTGCATGATTTTCTCAAGGGGGGGTCATTGCGGGGGGGGGGGGGGGGGGGTCGAATTCAGACCGTATTATTTTCTACTATGTAATATAAATGCAGAAGTTATTGGGTTATTAAGAAAGCGGAGGTTCTAATCTTTCAAATGATACCATACATGCCTAGTTTTGTGGTGCACGAGTTATAGATTTTTTAAAAAGATTATGATGATGCAATTTTGGACCCAGAGCTGAAGTGGTTTTAAGATGCTAATGTGTGCTAAGGCTAGTTAGAAGTTTGCCAACTATAATATTATAATTCATTGTGTAACATTGAAGTATATGAAATTGAATGTCTGAATCATGACAGGGAGTCATATTAAATTCACTTTGATTAATTGTGTCACTTAAAAATATATTAATTCCATGATGTTGATACATGAACAAATTATGCTTGTTTTTTGCAATTAATTGTATGCATCAGTCCCTCATGAATTAAATCATGTAAATCCAAAGCACTTTTTTTTCCTCTCCAGTGTACCGTCTCCCAAATAATTAACTTTTGCTTCATCCTGTCCCACGATGACCCTAAGAAAACAGAAATTACACAATAATTCACCATGAAATGACCTTATACAAATGAAGTATCATAATACAGAGCATGAGAATGTGCTTCCAAATCTTATCGTAAGCAGCGGAATCCATCGTTTCATTCAGTGTTTGTGAATAACGGCGGGTCAGACGGGTGGGATTTCATTATTTATTTGTGATACATTATTTACACACATGTTTACTATACACATGATCAAGCAATACTTTATTCACAGAACCGCAGGAGCTCGAGTTCCTCTTCAGCCTTTCGTTCACAGACGAACCGGTTGTTCATAAAGCTCCGCTTTTGGTGCCTTACTTCAGAAACAAGACGGGAAAGTAAAGGATAATTAAACGGGATAAGAAATCATATCATCCTATCTGTGTCAGCATTTTGTCTTTGCGTCTCTTCAAGCTTTATTCAGAGTAAATATATATATGCTAAGTCTTTAATTTCATAATACATAAAGGTAATAATTCATATTAGGGGAGGATAACATTCTGTTAAATACATTCATTTGCATTTATCTATCATCAACTAACACACAGAGGGGGTTTTTGCTCAATGTTTTGAACATTAAACTTGTTTTTGCACTGATAACACATCAACTCTTCATGTGGTTAAGCTTTGGGAATTCATCGTAAAGCTTTTGCTACTGTCATTTAACATTAAAATGTTGTAATTTATACCTCAAATTCATTCGGACGGCCTCTTGAAGTCAACATGAAACTGAAACAAATTCATCTTTCTGTGAGCGATTCATCATTCTAGAGAAAATAAAGGTTTGTCTTTGTGATCTCTCATCACCTTCCTTCTTCTTGACTGACATCAGGGATCAATATTTCTCAAGGCTCTGTATTTTCATCATCATCATCATCATCATCCAATCAGTTCTTCCAATCACACTGGTGTGTGACCGCCAGGATGACTTTAACTACAGGCCTCGTATTTTACCAGTTGAGTTTGTCAAAACCCTCATTGGACCGCAGATCTCAACAGGCTTGTCATGTGAAACCAATGAAAAATAGCTGGTTTTTGACGTTCTTCTACACTGAAAATAAAAAAAAGATGTTCTTCCTCAGTATTTTGTCTTGTTTTCCATGTAGCTGCAAGCAGCAATTCAGGGCTCAACCCCAAACAAAGCACGATAAGTCACGCCAGGACTGCTGGAAACTTCAGACCGACTGCAACAATAAGCAATTAAAGGCATTTTAGGATGAAAAATCATAAATACAGTCATTAGTAATATGATAACTTTTGACCAATAGGTGGCGCTGTGACCAAACTGTGGTCAAAGTAAGGTTATAATCACTCATATAAAGTTTGGTGTCAATATGCCCAAGTCATTGCAGAGATACAGTCTCAGAGTCGTTCTGGCATCAGGCCATCAACATTATTGCGATTTGTATACAAAAACAGTTTAATTCATCAACAATGTTGTGGTCGGCATTGTGCAGAAGAGTGTGTGTGTGTGTGTGTGTGTGTTTAGGTTGTTTAGGCACATATTCATGGGACGGAAATCCGGCTCTGAATTATATTTTTCGTTCGTCCAATGAGTTACTTTTGCATTTTATTTCTACCAATATGCTTGTTGTTATTTAAAAGTTTTAAAGGTAAATTAAATTGATAAATGTGTTCACCTCACATAATAATGTTATGGTAAATTTACAAAAGTTTATTAAGTAGACTACACATATAAATATTATGTAACAGAGACAAATTCAAATGGTTTGTATTTACTCAAAGACATTTTGTCAGCTTTACTTAAATTTCTTTTGTTCATATAACTAAGCTTTTTATTTGTAAAAATCGCTCAATATAGTTGAACCACTTGATGCATCTTTTTAAAGTAAATTCAACAAGTATTTATGTGTGTGCCAAATATCAGTCAATGGGGGCAGAAAAATGAACTTAATTAAAAGGGAAATCAAGATGATTTTTCTGACCCCCCAAACTCACTTTATTTCGATGCATTTTCAGTAAACAAGACGTAATATCTTCAGTCACTTCGCTTCTCCAGTATTTAAGAATGTTTGGATATTTGTGCTGGAAAACAAGACACAAGTACTGAGGAAGAACACCATTTTCTCCGTAATCTCCTTCTGAAATACATAAGCAGGGTCGGTAGAAAAACAACACGATCCCTGTTCGTCTAACAGTCAACAGACAAAAACGGACGAAAGCAATAAATCAATATTAAAGCGTTAGTTCACCCTGAAATGTAAATTGTGTGATTAATTCCTCCTGTGGTTGGCCAGCCATCAGACCTCCGCTCATCTTCACACACAGATGAAGATATTAGTGTTGAAATCCGATGGCTCAGAAAGGCCTTCATTGACACCAATGTCATTTCCGGACCCATAAAAGGTAGACTGGGTAAACCGTTTGATTTCGCCCCGCAACTCAGTCTGGAAACCTGTACATTCATTTCTACTGCTTCTGATACACTTTTGTGGGAACCAATCACAGACTGACTTGTCCACCTGGCGCATTATTGGCGGGTTTAACACAGTGACGGATAGAGAAGCGATGGGCTGATCACGCCTCTTGTGGTCTGATTGGTTGAAAGACTATCCAATTGCATACAGAGTCATTTGAATAATGCCTGTGGATCACGCCTCTTGTGGTCTGATTGGTTGAAAGACTATCCAATTGCTTACAATCATTTGAATAATTCCAGTTGATCACGCCTCTTGTGCTCTGATTGGTTGACAGACTATCCAATTGCTTACAATCATTTGAATAATTCCAGTTGATCACGCCTCTTGTGGTCTGATTGGTTGAAAGACTATCCAATTGCTTACAATCATTTGAATAATTCCAGTTGATCACGCCTCTTGTGCTCTGATTGGTTGACAGACTATCCAATTGGGTACAGAGTCATTTGAATAATGCCCGTTGATCACGCCTCTTGTGGTCTGATTGGTTGAAAGACTATCCAATTGCTTACAATCATTTGAATAATTCCAGTTGATCACGCCTCTTGTGCTCTGATTGGTTGACAGACTATCCAATTGGGTACAGAGTCATTTGAATAATGCCCGTTGATCACGCCTCTTGTGGTCTGATTGGTTGACAGACTATCCAATTGCTTACAATCATTTGAATAATTCCAGTTGATCACGCCTCTGGTGCTCTGATTGGTTGAAGGACTGTCCAATTGCATACAGAGTCATTTGAATAATGCCTGTGGATCACGCCTCTTGTGGTCTGATTGGTTGAAAGACTATCCAATTGGGTACAGAGTCATTTGAATAATTCCAGTTGATCACGCCTCTGGTGCTCTGATTGGTTGAAAGACTATCCAATTGGGTAAAGAGTCATTTAAATAATTCCAGTTGATCACGCCTCTGGTGCTCTGATTGGTTGAAAGACTATCCAATTGGGTAAAGAGTCATTTAAATAATTCCAGTTGATCACGCCTCTTGTGCTCTGATTGGTTGACAGACTATCCAATTGCGTAAAGAGTCATTTGAATAATGCCCATTGATCACGCCTCTTGTGGTCTGATACCATAAAAAATATGACCTTATAGACCGTAAAAAAAATATGGACGACTCGACATCATCTGTTTCCGCTTGCCAGAGTTGAAGCTTTCAGACGGCCCGCACGGCGCTGACATCTTGGGACCGAGTCTGCGCAGTAGAGCAAGAAGTACAGTCGCGATATCAAAAGCCTGCCCACACTCTCACGGATGCAGCACAATTAATTATGATGTTTGAAATAAACAGTTCTGGAAATGTAGAAATTAAAGCTAAAGCTCCAATCTGCTCCCAAAAATCCCAAAAAAAGTCTGTTAGTGCCTCAGTGACAACTTCAGTCAGAGAAGACGTCAGTCTCAGCTGTCAATCATGATGTCACCCCCCCCCCCGTTTTAATAGCATCAAATAACTAACTAAAACTAAACTTATTTTAAAAACGCACACTTGAAATGAAATCATCATGATGATAACTGCCTTCAGTGACATAAACTAACGTTGGGGGGGAAATATTTGAAGTGTAATTTTATTGTTTAGTTTGACTCGCGTTCATTAGAAAACACAGAGGGGCGGCTATACTGGGACCGGCCACCGGGGGGCGATCGAGGCGCGAAAGCTTCAGTTTCTGAGAGGAGTGCTGCAAAGTCTGATACGGGTGTCGACATTAATGACCGAATTTGCATTTTAGGCATGGGCGTCGGAACCATTGTGTGTGTGTGAGACCCACCCGCTTTTTAAGACCAATGATATTGGACCCACTCACTTTTATCGTCTCTAATTCAGCACATGTCTGCTTACATTGACTACCCCTTAACCGAGAAACGTATTAATTATTAAGAAACTTATTATTAAACACATGTTAAACATTCCCCTTTTCTAATATTTTCTATCTTTTTATTGAAAATAAATGCCTTTCCGATCTGATATGTGATGGGGAAAGGGAGTCGAGCGAGTATGGCAAAAGGCGGATTCGAACCTACGCTCGATATGCGTCAAAACTTAATGCCATGCGTCTTACTTACCCCTACTCTACAGCCACGGTAAATCATTCATTGATTTCTGTACTTTTGTCTGGCCCAATCAATCGTTTAGTAAACGGCACTTTTTCTGTCTGGATGCGGAGCATAAAAAAAAACATGCAACTTGTTCATTATCATTATCTGTGAAACTGTTGATTTCTACGGCAGTTAAATGAATATAGCCTTTTTATTAGACTATTGGTGTTGACTGGTTTGAGGTCTTTTTTGGTTTAGGAAAGGGATATGGCCTCAAACGCACCATAATGCAGGAAATCACATCTTATTTTTTTTATGATTTTAGGTAAACTAACCCTGTAAGAGCAGAACGCATTAGAGTTGTTCTTTCTACACTCAAAAAAATGGACTTATGATGCTGTTCACTTTATTTAAGTGATTCATCTTGATTTAACACCATTATTTCTGGTTCCAGTGTAATTGATTCATGTTAAACTGACTTAAAACCGTTACTCTTTGACATAACTTGATGTTTTTATTTTGAAATAACATGATTCAATCAAGTTACCCAATCAAACAGGACTTTCACTTCCCATCATGCTTTGCAAGCGGGCTGAATTTGGAGATTAAATGTTTAAATAAAGTGCTATTTTATGCATTTCTTACGAAATAATGGAGAGACTTTTTAATGTGTAATGTTTTGTTTTGTTGGTATTTAAAAGTTTGTGTTATGTGTGTGTTTTTGGACGTTACCATTGTGGTGAAGTGTAGAGCGTGCGCTTGGGGTAATGATCTGCTAAAAACAATTAAAGTTGTTTTATTAATAAAAAAACAACGACTTTGGGCATGCCATGGATGTAAAAAATAAATAAATAAATAATCATCTAGCCAATACAATCTTGTAATGTAAAAGGTTTTGTAACTGTTGTAAAAAATAGCATTTCACTAAATAAAAATAATCAATTAAACTGGATTACTTGTATTATATATTCATTTCAGAGTAATTAAACGTAATAGCTTTGGGCAAAATTAAGAATGTTAACCTGATTTAACTAAATGTTATTGAATTAACTTTACGTAAAAAAAAAAAAAAAACATTTACCAAAATAAACAATGTTAATTAAATTCAACATAACCCAATTACGTGGAACCCGTTGACATAAAAAAAGTAAATTAATCCAACGTATCATTTTTTTGAGTGTATGTACAAAGAAAATTTTGATCAAACAAATATACATTGAGTCCCAGTGATCTGAATCGATTCACTGACTCATAACGGTTCGAATCATGAATCGATTCACTGACTCATAACGGTTCGAATCATGAATCGATTCACTGACTCATAACGGTTCGAATCATGAATCGATTCACTGACTCATAACAGTTCGAAGCTTTGTTCTGAAATCGGCCATCACTATATAAGTCGTTATTTAGTGTTTTTGCGCACTAACTCTATTCTGGCCTCTTCATCAATGATTGTAGAGCCGCTGTAGTGAGATGGGCTTTGTAACGACGTCTTTAGTGCCTTTATGGGTCTTGAGAGAGGAAATGACATTGGTGTCAATGAAGGCCTTTCTGAGCCATCGGATTTCAACACTATCTTCATCTGAACGGTGTCGCCATGACAGAATTTGCATTTTAGGTGAGCTAACCCTGTAAGACCAGAACGCATTAGGGATGTTCTTTCTATGTACAAAGAAAACTTAGATAATAAAAATCAACATTGAGTCCGAGTGATCCGCTTCATCCGAGATATGGATGCTCGCTCTGAAAGTTGTAGTCCGGACAGACTTTCTGCACCAGCTTGTAATCTAAGCTGAAGAAGGAGATGAAGATGCAGATGACTTTGAAGGGTTTTGCGCAGAGCCAGGATGAGTGCGATTGGGTGTTTTCGGTGAAGCAGGTTTGGGACGGGTCGTACAGGCAGGGTTTGGGCTTCTTGGAGCGGTCCGTCTTCTCGTATTCAACTCGGCAATTGAAGGTTTTGATGTCTTTTGGGTCGATTGTGGATTGCTGCGGCGGGTGGAACTGGATTTCTGGGTGAAGCGGATTCTGGAGAACCTCGAACTCCACCACTTTGGTCGGAGGAACGATGCTGACCGAAACGTTCCCGTGGCTGGACGAATTGTGCCGGAAATAGACGGTAAACGTCCCGTTAACGTGGTCCACGATCTTCCCGGTAACCAACAGGCTGAATTTGAGAGTCTTCACGTTGAAGTAGAAGTCGCCCCAGCCGAAAATCTTTTTAGTCTTCATGGATGTTTTGAGGGATGGTTTGCGTTTGGGTCTGTAGCCGGTTTGCTCCAGGAGCTGAGACTGGTTGCGGGTCCATTCGTGCGGGTTCTGGAAGCTGAAGGTGGCCGGCTTGGGCTTCACCGGCACGGCTTGGTCCATGGTGGATGATATCCTGGAGGTCTGGTATGGAGGTTTGACTCCATGCGGGAGGCTCTTGAAGACTGTGCCGGACGGTCCCTGCTCCAGGTAATCAAGAGATTTGCCCACCTGTTTCTCCAAGCCGTGCACCTGAGGAAACACACACACACACACACAAATGTGTATAATGCCATGGGTATGACACAGGTATTACAGGAGAGGGTGAAATATGAGGACATTACCCATGGCCCCACTTTACAAAAGGCTTATAAATCACACAGGAGGAGTTTTTATGAGAAAGTAAAAATGCAGAGTGTGTGTGTGTGTGTGTGTGTGTGTGTGTGTGTGTGTGTGTGTGTGTAATGGGTATAGGGTAGGGGTCTCTGTTTGTCTGACTGTCTGTCTGCTCTTGTTTCTATTTTTACCGTTTGTTTAATGATGTTGTCACTGCTCTATTTACACAGCAAAGTGAGTGTCGAGAGATGAGGAGTGTTCACATGTCACTTTTCAGTTCCAGCTCTTTAATCCAGAATGAGTGTGTGTGTGTGTGTGTGTGTGTGTGTGTGTGTGTGTGTGTATGTGAGAGCCTGTTTATGTGGTTTATGAGGACACAAATTTGTATAACTACATGGGTATTACACTGGTATTACACTATAAATGTGGTTTATGAGGACATTTGAAATTTCCTCATATTTCAAATGGCCTTAAAAACATACTAAATGATGTTTTTTTGAGAAAGTAAAAATGCAGAATGTTTCCTGTGATGGGTAGGTTTAGGAGCAGTGTGTGTGTGTGTGTGTGTGTGTGTGTGTGTGTGTGTGTGTGTGTGTGTGTGTGTGTGTGTGTGTGTGTGTGGAGATAATAAAGACAGATCGACTGGAACTGAACATGCTTCTGGTTCTTAAAGTAGTGTTGTCATTTATCCACTCATCATAGATGACACTCGTCATCAGACACACACACACACACACACACACACACACACACACACACACACACACACACACACACACACACACACACACACACACACACACACACAAACACACACACACACACACACACACACACACACACACAAACACACACACACACACACACACACACACACACACACACACACACACACACACACTTGACCAAAATGATGCACCTTTTCATGGAAAATATCATCACAACATGTATTTCTATCCAGAGGTTTGAAATGATTCCTCGCTCCTTCCCAAACATCCTCTCGGTTTGAGCGGATGGATCCTGACATTATCTCACACATGGCCTTGATGTCTCTGACAAAGCTACACACTCCATCAATTAGCGTTAGCACAACTGTTGCCAAGCCTATAACATGATAAGAACATCATAATCACTGAATAATGATCCGATCACACACTCTTAATGCATATGCCCATTTCAGTCCACACACACACACACACACACACACACACACACACACACACACACACACACACACACACACACACACACACACACACACACACACACACACACACACATACGCATTTATACAAACGCGCTCGCACACACACACACACACACACACAGTCTTTTGGGCCAGGCAGTGTATATTCTACTGCACTGCAGCCGTTGCAATTTAATCATCGCTGTAAGCCGTCACACACACTTCATGTCACATAAACATCCCATCAAACACACACACACACACACACGGTCCACTCTTGTCTTCATTACGGGTCACGAGCTTCATCTTATTCCCATCCGGATGAGCTGCGGAGACACAAGCGTCCATTCCTGCGCTCATCAATCTCTCCGCATCCGCTAATGTCTTCAATCAGTGAATTAATTCAGCTGCGTTTGTGGGATCGAAGCGATCACAGCGATTGACTGAAGCGGAATAAGTGAGGGAATATTGATCAGTGCCAGCATAGATTAAAAACAGCCGATGACGGACGCGTATCGAGCGGAGAGCGACTGGAAGTTTCTCACTGAGATTCAGCAGTAGAGCGGACACACGCTTGTGTATACTTTTGAGAGTATTTATTATTTCCCACATGTGTAGTACAATTATGCGGTTTTGTTTCATTAATGCAGTGTGTACGTTTATCTTGATTTACCCCGAAAGACTGGAAGTGAAATGTGACAACATGCCACATAGGTAGTACTGTATAAAATGCTATGGTTAAAAACAGTTAAACAGTTAAACTATAATAATATTTCACAATTTTTACTGTTTTTGGATAAAATAAATGCAGCCTTGGTAAAAAAAAAAAGCTATTTTAAATTGCAATAATATTTAACAATTTTTACTGTATTTTTGAGCAAATAAATGCAGTCTTGGTATAAAACAGCTATTTTAAATTGCAATAATATTTAACAATTTTTACTGTATTTATTGATCAAATAAATGCAGCCTTGGTGTAAAACAGCTATTTTAAATTATAATAATATTTCACAATTTTTACTGTATTTTTTGATCAAATAAATGCAGCCTTGGTATAAAACAGCTATTTAAAAATCGCAATATATTTAACAATTTTTAATGTATTTATTGATCAAATAAATGCAGCCTTGGTGTATAAACAGCTATTTTAAAAAGCAATAATATTTAACAATTTTTACTGTATTTATTGATCAAATAAATGCAGCCTTGGTATAAAACAGCTATTTTAAAAAGCAATAATATTTAACAATTTTTACTGTATTTATTGATCAAATAAATGCAGCCTTGGTGTAAAACAGCTATTTTAAATTATAATAATATTTCACAATTTTTACTGTATTTTTGATCAAATAAATGCAGCCTTGGTGTAAAACAGCTATTTTAAATAGCAATAATATTTAACAATTTTTACTGTATTTATTGATCAAATAAATGCAGCCTTGGTATAAAACAGCTATTTTAAATAGCAATAATATTTAACAATTTTTACTGTATTTATTGATCAAATAAATGCAGTCTTAGTATAAAACAGCTATTTTAAATAGCAATAATATTTAACAATTTTTACTGTATTTATTGATCAAATAAATGCAGTCTTAGTATAAAACAGCTATTTTAAATTATAATAATATTTCACAATTTTTACTGTATTTTTTGATCAAATAAATGCAGTCTTAGTATAAAACAGCTATTTTAAATTATACTAATATTTCACATTTTTTACTGTATTTATTATTAAATAAATGCAGCCTTGGTGTAAAACAGCTATTTCAAATTATACTAACATTTCACAATTTTTACTGTATTTTTGAACAAATTAATGCAGCATTGATATAAAACAGTTATTTTAAATTGCAATAATATTTCACAATTTTTATTGTATTTTTTATTTAAAAAAATAGGATTTCTTTCTTTCAGCAAATGCTTATTTATTATTATTCTGGGCAGAAATATGACCCGGACCTGCCGTTGTATGACCCACATACGCATGATATTAAACAGGCAAAAGCTCAAATGAAGTTCAGGTCTTTCAGGGACAGATAACACAGAGTTCATAACACGACACAGACGAGCTGAAGGAAGTTGTTAGCAGCATTTCAATCCGAGTGAAACATTCACACGTCTGTTCAGATGTAAAGCGTCTGTCGATTAGAACAGCTGGCACCAAAATAAAGCACTGGGCCTGATTTAGATAACACTCCACACTTTCCTTCTTCTTTATGCGCCATCTCTCCACCAAAGAGTAATAATAACCTGAAGATGGAGTAATCCAGCCAGACGAGCTGTGTATACATATGTATGTCTCGGGGAATTTAATATAAAGAAAATGTGATTACGGTAGCTTGAGATCGCGAGCGGTGGAGGGAAATGGCTTTATTGGTGCTGCGAGACGAGAAAGAGAGGCTGCTTTGAGTTTGAGGCCCATTAATAATCGCTAACTTCATCTGAGACACTGCGAGCAAAAAGCATCTTAGGAAAGTCTTTATGAGTGGGTGGAAGTGGCAGCGGAGCCGGAAACTGGGCATGGATGGAGTGAGTAAACGCGGTACAATTAAAACGACACGCAATCGATGCTCGTGTTTCATATTTCTACTGTAACTTCTAACACTTGTTAGTGTCCAGTAGAGACTGACACGCCGCTCCTCCCAAAGGAATGATGGGAAGAAAAGAGCTCACTTCCACACGCTTCCTTCAGCTAATTGGAGTTTTATTTCATGCAATCGATTCATTTCTGTCTCTGACGCTGATATATTGATCCTCTGTCACCACAAGCGCGCTCACACACGTACAGTAAACATTAGCACAGCCACTAAAGTTTGGAATAATTCAGATTTTGTTATGTTCCTGAAGCTTCTGCTCATCAAGGCTGTGTTTATTTGATCATAACTCCAGTAAAGCAGTGTAATATTCCTCCGGTGTAAATCATCTGTTCTCTATGTGAATATATAGTAAAGTGTGATTTATTCCTGTGATTTTTTTCATGATTCTTTGGTAAATAGAGAGTTCAAAAGAATATGATTTATTTGAAATGGACTCTTTTGTAATATTATAAATGTCTTTACGGTCACCTTTGATTAGCCAATCAGTTTCCAGAAAATTCATATATAATAAGAACAGCAGAACATTTTTCATAAATGTTTCTTGAGCATGACACTGAAGACTGGAGTAATGATGATAAATTCAGCTTTCATCACAGGAATAAATTACATTTTACTATATTTTCACATCGAAAACAGCTATTTTTAAAGCATAATAATATTTCACAAATTGTTTTGTATTTTTTAATCAAACAAATGCAGCCTTGGTGTAAAACAGCTATTTTAAATTGTAATAATATTTCACAATTTTTACTGTATTTTTGATCAAATAAATGAAGTCTTGGTATAAAACAGCTATTTTAAATTGTAATAATAGTACACAATTTTTACTGTATTTTAATCAAATAAATGCAGTCTTGGTATAAAACAGCTATTTTAAATTGTAATAATATTACACAATTTTTACTGTATTTTTAATCAAATAAATGCAGTCTTTGTATAAAACAGCTATTTTAAATTATAATAATATTTCACAATTTTTACTGTATTTTTTAATCAAATAAATGCAGTCTTTGTATAAAACAGCTATTTTAAATTATAATAATATTTCACAATTTTTACTGTATTTTTTAATCAAATAAATGCAGCCTTGGTATAAAACAGCTATTTTAAATTATAATAATATTTCACAAATTTTTACTGTATTTTTTAATCAAATAAATGCAGTCTTTGTATAAAACAGCTATTTTAAATTATAATAATATTTCACAATTTTTACTGTATTTTTTAATCAAATAAATGTAGCCTTGGTATAAAACAGCTATTTTAAATTATAATAATATTTCAAAATTTTTACTGTATTTTTTTAATCAAATAAATGCAGCCTTGGTATAAAACAGCTATTTTAAATTATAATAATATTTCAAAATTTTTACTGTATTTTTTTAATCAAATAAATGCAGCCTTGGTATAAAACAGCTATTTTAAATTATAATAATATTTTACAAATTTTTACTGTATTTTTTAATCAAATAAATGTAGCCTTGGTATAAAACAGCTATTTTAAATTATAATAATATTTCACAATTTTTACTGTATTTTTTAATCAAATAAATGCAGCCTTGGTATAAAACTGAATTAGAGGCAGCCTTAGTGAGCAGAAGATTTTTAATTGTTAATTATTCCAAACCTTTGACCAGTAGTTTATGTCTAGACAGCATTTCGGCTTCACAGTTCTAACATTGAAACCCTTCCTTTTCGATTCCACTGACACAGAAATAGTTTGAGAACTCTATATTCTGACAATAATCTTGTCGGAAACTTTTGCCTTCTTTTCCTTTAAAATGAAAATGACATTTAATTATGAGACGAGAAATACAGCCTAGAGGAAAAGAGATAAACCGCTGGGGAGGGGGAGAGAGAGAGAGAGAGAGAGAGAGAGAGAGAGAGAGAGAGAGAGAGAGAGAGAGAGAGAGAGAGGGATTATCATGAAGCGAGAGTGAGTGAGTGAGTTATAAAGTATCAGAGACGAGAGAAACGGAGCCGAGGCTGATAACACGGCGCAAGAGAGAAATGAAACGTGGAGGGAAAGAAAGTGAGAGACTGCATTACTACAAAAGAAGAAGAAGATGATCTTATTAGAGAAAGAAAGAGGAAGTTGAAGGAAGAGTTCAGCCAAGAATGAAGATTCGGTCACACGTTTGATCTTTAGGAGAATATTCAGCTGCACATAATGACATTAAAATATCATGCTCTATATTTCCAGTTGTTATTTTTATTAGTTATTCCATTTTTAGTTAACACATTTAATGATCAAATATACTTACACTGTAACAAAATATATTTAAAAATAAGTTCCCTGGTTGCCTAAAAATTCAGAGTTCATTGATTTTTAAAAAAACGAGTTAATACAATGAAGATTTGTTGAGAATCGACAATTAAAACACTAAAATAATATTAACAGATGTTGTGAGCATATTGGGTAATTGTGTGTTTTATTTGTGATGAAGCAGCCAAATTGTGCTATTTTCATGATTTATCACATGTTTTATGTGGTTCAGATACAATAATATTTTGAAATTCTATTTATTAAACCAGTTTCCTTCTTTGTATCAACTCAAATATTTGATTTCAATAAACTCAACATTTTAAGGCAACCAGGTTACTTACTTTTTTAAGTTAAACCAACAATATTTTTTTACAGTGTATATGATTTATTATTCAATAATTGAAATACGAAAGTCTCCTGAAATGCTCAGTATTGTGGTGTGTTTGGAGCTGGACACACTCAAAAAATGAGATGCCGTTCACTTTTTTATTTAAGTAACTCATCTCGATTTAACACCATTATATTTCTGCTTCAAATGTTATACTGACATAAAACCGTCCCTCTTTGACATAACGTGATGTTTTTATTTTCAAATAACACGATTTAATAAAGTAACCCGAACAAACTGGACATTCACGTCCCATCATGCTTTGCAAACGGGCTGAATTCGGAGAGGAAGTGTTTAGATAAAGGGCTATTTCATGCATTTTTAACAAGATGAGGAAATGGAGAGAGTTTTTAATGTTTAATGTTGGTTTTTAAAAGTGTGTGTTATGTTAGTGTTTTTAGAGGTGAAGTGTAGAGTGTGTGTTAGGGTTGAGGATCTGCCAATAACAATTAAAACTGTTTTAATAATTATAAACTACTACTTTGGGCACTTAATGAACGTCACAAAACCATCTTCAGGCCAGCCAATCAGATTTAGTCAAAGGTTTTCATGTGAGATAACATTTGTACATTTGTAATTACACTGGATTACTTGTTATGGTTATTGTTTGATATTCATTTTAACATAATTGAACTTAATAGTTCTGGGCAAAATTACAAATGTTAACCCGATTCAACTAAATGGCACTGAAATAACCTTACGTTAAAAAATGAAGTTTACTGAAAACAAACAATGTTAATTATATTCAACATAACCCAGTTATGTGGAACCAGCTGACAGAAAAGAGTGAAGAAAATCCAACGTGTCATTTTTTGGAGATGAAGCTTTTATTTGATTTGTTACTTTTTAATTTTTAATTTTTATTAAATGTATTTTATTTACTTATTTATTTATGGTTGTTGATTGCTTTAATTCTGTAGCACTGAGATTTTGTTAAATATAAAGTGCATTATAAATAAAATGTATTATTATTATTATCATTACCATTATTATTATTATTATTATTATTATTATTATTATTATTATTATTATCATTATTATTATTATTATCATTATTATTATTATCATTATTATTATTATTATTATTATTATTATTATTATTATCATTATTATTATTATTATTATTATTATTATTATTATTAAGTGTGTGTACGGGTCACTGTTCAGGTGTAAAGATCCTCTGATTATTGACTCTGAAAGTGAAGAGTCTCATTAAAACGAGACGCTCTTGTAATAACACGAGGATAAAGAGACACACACTTTAATCTCACTGATGTGGAGGAGACGCGCTTGTCAAAGCTGCTGCGTTTACACTCGCAATAAACTCACTGAAGCTGATCAAATCAGGAGAAGAGCGAACATTCACTCAGAGTCACACACACCAGACACCGGTGCTGTTATTCAGCCTTCATTTATAAAGACAACACACTAATAAAACACACATCTAACACCTCAGACATCTTCAGCAGCTGCAGAAGAAATATCAAACATTAGCATTAATATCTTACTGCCCTTAAACTGTGCTGAACGAAAATGAAGAAATGTCTCTGAGTTACTGAACGATCACCGACACGAGGCATATAATAAGGTACAAAAGATAGAAGTTTGCAACAAAACACACACACACACACGCACCCACGCACGCACGCACGCACACACGCACGCACGCACGCACACACGCACGCACACACGCACACACACACACACACACACACACACACACACTCACACACCCTACCCCTAAACCTACCCATTATACACATACACACACACACACACACACACACACACACACACCCTACCCCTAAACTTACCCATCATACACACACACACAATGCCCCTGCCACTAAACTTATTCATAACACACACACACACACTTGACTTCACTCCATGAGACACAGGAGTCAAATCTTCAGCCCAATTATCTCATCAGAAGTGTATGTGTGTGTGTGTGTGTGTGTGTGTGTGTGTGTGACAGCAGTTCTGAAAGCAGCAGACCTCTTGATCTCTCTGTCTATCTGACCTACACGTGTCCAGCGCCGACCCTCACACACACACACACACGCACACGCACACGCACACGCACACGCACACACACACACACACACACACACACACACACACACACACATACACACACACTGCACAGACGCCAGACTCGGCTTGCCTTGACCTTCACCCTCCTGGCCGAGGTCCAGTCCTGACGTGCCGCTGGTGTGTGTGTGTGTGTGTGTGTGTGTGTGAAGCAGAGGAACACACACTGAGAACATCAGGTATCAACTTTTTTATTTTGAGGTGCATTTTACCTTTACGAGGGCATATTTTTTTCTAACCGCATGCAAACACACTGAATCGATAAATCAAACCAAGACAAGCTGTAACCAATAAGGTCAAATCAATATCTCACACACATCTCATATTAATAATCAAACCGATCAAAACACACTCCGTCAGCACAAGTGCTGTAACGTGACGCTCAAAGTTCAACTTCGACCCCAATTGAAGTTGACCTTTCGTCACACAGGCAATGATTGTTGGACAATGTGTTCATAACTAAAAATGTAGATTATTATCTCTTCAAATGTATTTCTACAAACACAATTTAAGACGATAAACACATAATGTCCAGCATGTGGTTTCCAGATTCATTAAAGGGTTAGTTCAGCCAAAAGTGAAATGTCTGTCATTAACTCCTCTCCCTAATGTCGCTCCACACCCGTAAGACCTCCGCTCATCTTCACACACACTTTACAGTTTTTTCCAACACACAATTTTGCAAACTAGGCTGGTTTTTATCAAAATACTAAGCACAAATCACAAAACCACGCACACAAACTGCAAAATTCCTCATATATCTTGAAAATTAAGCACTGCAACCAAAACTACAGTACCAAAATCAAACTTTTGCACGAAATGGCACACACTCTATTACCAGATTTTTGTCTAACCAACTACACACTGTTGGGCACAATGAAACACACTCTCATCTTTACATTATTACACAAAAATCTGTTCACAAATCACAAAATATGCTCACAAATCACAAAATATGCTCACAAATCACAAAATATGCTCACAACGGCTCATGTAGTGTCATATTGAATGGCAGCGTTTTGGCAAACGTGACTTAATGTCAGATCGTGTTAGGGGTTAACAGAGTCTTATGCAGAGAACCGTGTTCAGGGCATTAATAATGTGTGTCAAACAGAAAATGTGTTTAGACTTTAGGAGACTTGAGTAGAAGTTTTGCTCTGTGTGTGTCAGTTTAAATAATTGTGCTGTGCATGTCAACTGTAAGATATTTTATATTTAGTCCGAGAGCGTATGCAAGTGTATGCACACTATACTGTCCATGTCCAGAAAGGGAATAAAAACATCATCACAGTAGTCCATATGAGACATCAGTGGGTTAATTAGAGTCTCTTGAAGCATCCAAAATACATTTGGGTCCAAAAATAACAAAAACTACGACTTTATTCAGCATTGGCTTCTCTTCCGCGTTTGTGTTCAATCCTCAAATAAAGATTCAAACGGTTATGAATCAGCGAATCGATCAATGATTCGGATCGTCAATGTCACGTGATTTCAGCAGTTTGACACGCGATCCGAATACAAGAACCAGCATTAACTTCTGGAGCAGTTTGAGCTCCAGTAGCTCGTCTGTTTGATCGGACCCCACGGGCCAGCCTTCGCTCCCCACGGTCATCAATGAGCCTTGGCCGCCCATGACCCTGTGGCCGGTTCTCCACTGGTCCTTCCTTGGAGCACTTTTGATAGATACTGACCACTGCAGACCGGGAACAGCCCACAAGAGCTGCAGTTCTGGAGATGCTCTGACCCAGTCGTCTAGCCGTCACAATCTGGCCAAACTCACTCCAATCCTTACGCTTGCCCATTTCTCCTGCTTCACACACATCAACTCTGAGGACTAAATGTTCACTTGCTGCCTAATATATCCCACCCACTAACAGGAGCCGTGATGAAGAGATCATCAGTGATATTCACCGGTCATAATGTTATGCCAGATCGATGTGTAAATGGTCGTAAAATCACTTTTCTTTTCACACTGAGGTCAAAGTGCCGCTCGTGTTGCGTTAAAGACTCGAGTCACGTGAAAGAGATTTCATGAATTTGAATATGAACCCAAAAAAAGCTCATTTTATTGGAAGGATCAGATTTTTATCCGGGATCCAGATTTGGTGCAGCGTTTGCTTGCAGACTGGGGGAAAGTGAGCCGGAGGGCCATAATTAGGCTATAGGTGTGACATCATTCACGATGACTGCTGTCAGCGACGCCCAGGGTCCCAGGGCATGATGGGTAACTGGATGAAAGCAATTCATTTTTATCTTGGCTCAGTCATGGCTAAAGAGATTATTTATTACTCATGAAGTCTACGGGTCTGGAGGCTTTCTGGTGTCGGAGAACTCATACAAAATACTCAGAACCAACGTCACCGAAACGCTTCGAGTCCTGCTAAAATAATGGAGAAGATCCAAAGAATAATAGATGTGCTTAGATCTGAGGAGCAGATCATCACAGCCCGAAAGGACACACACACACACACACACACACACACACACACACACACACACACACACACACACACACACACACACACACACACACACACACACACATCTACACTTTAATATGGCAAACTTTCAATCATTACAAACTCAAAAATATGTCAATACTGCAAAAAATGCTCTTCTTACTCAGTATTTGTGTCTTGTTTCCAGTCTAAATATCTAAACATTCTTAAATCAAGATGCATTTACTAGATCAGTAAAGCGACATAAGATATTTTTTCTTGTTTTGTTGAAAATAAAATCAAAATGAAGTGAGTTTTTGCTTAAAACAGGCAAAATGATCCAAAATTAGGAGACACACAACACACATCTTGACTTTAATATGTCAAAGTTACTTCGAAAGCAATCACATCTCATTACGAACTCAAAAATGATCATCACACGACAAAAAAAATGCTCTTCTAATTAAGTATTTGTGTCTTGTTTCCAGTCCAAATATCTAAACATTCTTA
The DNA here is from genome assembly GCF_024679245.1 of Pseudorasbora parva. NCBI lineage: Eukaryota > Metazoa > Chordata > Actinopteri > Cypriniformes > Gobionidae > Pseudorasbora > Pseudorasbora parva. The sequence continues at coordinate 1,017,139 of NC_090183.1, forward strand.
AATCAAGATGCATTTACTACACTGTACATTTTTTGTTGGTTTAACTTAAAGGTGGCCTAGAATGAAAAACTGAATGAACCTTGCCATAGTGAAATAATGAGAGTTCAGTCCATGGACATCACACACTGTGAGTCTCAAACACCATCGCCTCCTCCTTCTGATGTAAATCTCGTAAATCAAAAACACCACGGAAAAAAAAAGTGCGTCTCAACATAAACCCGACCGTGACGTAAGCGCTGGGGATCATTAATATGCACGCCGCCAACATTTACATCTGTCTAAACGAGCCGAATCTACTGACGGACAACAAGACACTTGAAGATCGCAAACACGTCTCTCAGGACACACGTCATGTTCAGGCTGTGCAGGGGACGGGAGGACTTTTCATATGTCAACAGTCATGCTTGAGGTTTATTATAATCGATACCACAACAAATCGTTCGTTTGTACGGCGGGTTTTTTTCACAGAAAAGCTCTGTTTGGGGGATTTAATGACTGAATCTGGCAACCACACGAACCCGATTTCTCTCTCTCTCTCTCTCTCTCTCTCTCTCTCTCTCTCTCTCTCTCTCTCTCTCTCTCACGTGCGGATGATCTGAAAACACCAATAAACAAGTAGTCTGCATTTGATCAATCTCCATTTGAGATGTTCTGCTTAAAGTGTCGTTCAGTCGGTCTGTGTTCTGTCAGGACTCACGAGCCGCTTCGCTGAACTGCTGTGAGCTGCTGAAATAAGCCAATCAGAGCAGAGCTCAACATTAATATTCATGACTCTTCCAAATAAGGCATAAACAGAGCATTACATCCTAGGCACAATTTATAGGGTTGTGAGTGGACCTGTAAAACTGTATCTGGACAATTATTGACCTTAAATAACCCACACACCCTCTGTGTAGATATCAGAGAACAATTTAACAGATTGTTTCAAATCATTCTAGGGCACCTTTAAAAAAGTAAGTAACCTGGTTGCCTTAAAAGTTTGAGTTTATTGAAATAAAAAAGTTGATACAAAGAAGGAAACTGGTTTAATAAATAGAAACTCAAAATATTATTGTATCTGAACCACATAAAACATGTAATAAATCAAGAAAATAGCACAATTTGGCTGCGTCATCACAAATAAAACACACAATTACCCAATATGCTTACAACATCTGTTAATAATATTTTAATAAAGGTTGTCGAATCTCAAAAATGTTCATTGTATTAACTATTTTTTTAATTTCAATGAACTCAAATTTTAGGCAACCAGGTAACTTTTTTTTTTACAGTGTAAAATAACAAGATATTCTTTTCTTGTTTTCTGGGGAAAAATATCATAATGAAGAGAGTTTTTGCTTAAAACAGGCAAAATGATCTGCCAATGGGGTGAGAAAAATAATCTTATTTCTGATTGAGAAACAAAACTCACTCATAACAAACTCTCTTCATTATGATATTTTTCCCCAGAAAACAAGAAAAAATGTCTTATGTCGTTTGACTTGTCTAGTAACTGCATCTTGATTTAAGAATATTTAGATATTTAGACTGGAAACAAGACCATGACTGAGTAAGAAGAGCATTTATAGCAGTGTAACAGATCTGCGTTGCTCTCCACATTGGTTTCTGCGTACTCTTGCTAATTGACAGCTATCGACTCATTTGTGACTGTTTTATTTCTCCTGAGGAATATTACATACATCTGAGGCATCACACAAAAGTAGATCCTTAAATGAAGTTCAGACCGAGAGGAGATAAAGCAAAGCCTGACCTTTCAGCACTTCTCTATTGATTTCCTAAATGGCAAAGATTCCATAGGAAAGTTTACACGGTTGAGTTCGATATACAGCAGATCTTAATTAGAGCGTAACGTTTGGGAAAAGCAATATGTGTCGACACTGTCAATAACCGTAAAGATTCAGAGGGAAATACCATAACCACATCACACTCGCAATCGTATGGTTTAAGACTCAAACTAACCATTCAGCAAACAAGAAGATCATACTGAGTCACTTACATCTTAGACACAAACTTTCCAGTTTGACTCGCCAACGAAATAAAGCACTGAGTTAATTATCCGCACACACTGAATGAATCAGTGCTTTTGAATAAACCAATTGAATGAATGATTCAATGACTCACTCATCTCTTGTTTTCTTCCTGAATCAATCTGTGTTTTGAACAAGTCAGTTGAATTAACGATTCAATGACTTTGAAGTGTTTGGATGTCATATATCATACATCAGTGTTTTGAATGAGTCAGTTGAGTGAATGATTCAATGACTCACTCATCTCTTGTTTTGTTCCTGAATCAATCAGTGTTTTGAACGAGTCAGTTGAATGAATGATTCAATGACTCACTCATCTCTTGTTTTGTTCCTGAATCAATCAGTGTTTTGAACGAGTCAGTTGTGTGCTTCGTCCGAAAACTAAGACAACTGACTTGTTGTCAGGCAATGACTATTTAAGCAGCGTTTGCATGTGAAGGTACATCTCAATATTACTACATGACATCAGAAGTGGAAAATATACATCTATGGTGCCTTCAAAAATTGAAGCTAACAATCAGTGTTTTCAAATGAATCATTTGAACAAATCAATCAGTCATGTCTTCAACTACTGGTGTATAAGTACACACTTAAGTCACACATAAAATATGTTGGATGTCGTATATTAGATATCAAAATATCTTTATTGATTTTAAACACAGATGCACAAACATACGTTATAATCAAAACATAAACAACACTTAAACCGCTAAAAGATAAGCAGATTCAGAATCATGCGCACACATTTATAAGAGAACGCTATACTGTAGGCTATGCCCAAAGATTTCAAACTGGAGCGATGGACTAATTTTCCTCCTTTTTAGCGCTAAAGCACAATAATGCACAGTCTTGAGCTGTCTTCTGGAACTAAGAACAAGAATTTCGACGGTCATCTTAGAATAACTTCAACCGGACCCATTGAATTCTTAGCATATGAGCAGGTTTGGAACCTCAAGATTAGATTTAGGAGCTAATAAACAGCTGCACATATCGACAGAGTGAAGTGAGATAATATGATCTGCGTCTGATTTCCTGTTAACCGCATAGAGTGTCCATAAAGACATCTGCTGAAATATGATCACGACCTGGAAGAGCTTCACCTTTAAGCCGTTTGTTAGGTAATGTCGAAGGCACATTAGATCTCAGATCATCATAATGGACAAGGTCTAGAAAAACCTGATCCCAGACCAGCTGTTTATGGCATCTGTGGCTGCATGAAGGGCTTGATGAACTTCATATGATCAAGGTCATTAGACCGAACAATAATGTGTATAATATCTGCAATAGGGTCTTAAGAGTGGTTGCTAGGGCGTTGCTACACTGTAAAAAAAATTCAGGTCTCCAATTGAAAAATTTCAATCACATCTACATTTTTCAGTTGGCCGAATTTAATTTCTGTTAATTAAATTGCAACAATTCCCAGTGTTTCAGTCACTCATAAAGACTACTGACTACATAAAGACTCTTGTTTTGTTCCTGAATCAATCAGTGTTTTAAATGAGTCAGTTGATGAATGATTCAATGAATCACTCATCTCTTGTTTTGTTCTTGAATCAAACCGTGTTTTAAATGAGTCAGTTGATGAATGATTCAATTACTCAATCATCTCTTGTTTTGTTCTTGAATCAATCAGTGTTTTAAATGAGTCAGTTGATGAATGATTCAATTACTCAATCATCTCTTGTTTTGTTCTTGAATCAAACAGTGTTTTAAATGAGTCAGTTGATGAATGATTCAATTACTCAATCATCTCTTGTTTTGTTCTTGAATCAATCAGTGTTTTAAATGAGTCAGTTGATGAATGATTCAATGAATCACTCATCTCTTGTTTTGTTCTTGAATCAATCTGTGTTTTGAACGAGTCAGTTGCTTTCTTCTTGCGTCTCGGGGAGAGTTTTTGTTTTTCAGGAAATATTTTTTAATTTCAACTTAAAATGTCAGGAGATACCTTGTTGACGTTACTGTTAAAAATGCACTTCCAATAAAGTGAGTGTTGGCAAAAATGGTCGTCATTTCTGTGTTGAGGCGGCAGGGGTGTTGTCGGAAACTGCTGAATGTAACTAATGAAGTAACTTGTAATCTTACTTAGTTACTTTTAAAATCAAGTAATCTGTAAAGTAACTAAGTTACTTTTTAAAGGAGTAATCAGTAATCAGATTACTTTTTAAAAGTAACTGTGGCAACACTGCTTTTAACACATCAACTCTGAGGACAAAATGTTCACTTGCTGCCTAATATATCCCACCCACTAACAGGAGCCGTGATGAAGAGATCCTCAGTGCTATTCACCGGTCATAATGTTATGCCTGATTGGTATATAATGCCCCTTTAATGCATGCATTGTTGACATTACTGTTAAAAATGCACTTCCGATAAAGTAAGTGTTGGCAAAAACGGTTGTCATTTCTATGTAGGCAAAAACGGTTGCAATTTGATAATCTTACTTAGTTACTTTTAAAATCAAGTAATCTGTAAAGTAACTAAGTTACTTTTTAAAGGAGTAATCAGATTACTTTTTCAAGTATAAAATTTGGTGTAAAACGCTGCTATTTAAGTGCAATTCTGTGTCTGAGAACTGACAATAGTCCCATCTGAGTGTGACTGGAGGAAAGCACTGATGGGAAGGAGGAGAAGAACTGTGTTTATGTCATCATTCGGGGCTTAAGCTGTGGTGGAGAGCTCTATTTCAGGCTTGACTCGCCTCTCTGGCCCTGAAGGACTCGGCAGATAACGCACGCTCTCCTCATAGAGCCCCAGAGGATACACAGCCCTGTTACCGACCACCAGGACTTGGGAACTTCATGGGCCATAGATCACACAGGAGGAGGGAGAGCCGATCATCACACCGACAAAACCCACAGCCATCCATCATTCAGAGAGAGGGAGGGAGGGGGGGGGGGAGAGGGGGGGGAGAAACAGAGAGAGAGGGGGGGGGAGGGAGATAGGGGGGAGAGGGGGGGGAGAGAGAGAGAGAGAGAGAGAGAGAGAGAGAGAGAGAGAGAGAGAGAGAGAGAGAGAGAAACAGAGGAGAACACAACGCTGGGAGTCGCATTAAAACAGACTAAACCGTTCTCACACGGCGGACAAGCTTAACAAATCAACGTGTCTTCATGTTTTCATCAACGCTGAGAAACGCAATTGATTTAGAGTTATTTAATTCAAAAGGAATTTCAGGAAAGCAATTTGTAGAGATAATAGGCACACAGTTTTTATTTGGCCACCATGACTGCCGGTAGACGATCTATTATTGACAACTTTATTGAAAAATAAATACATGCAAGATCGGATGGATGGATGGAGAGAGAGAGAGAGAGAGAGAGAGAGAGAGAGAGAGAGAGAGAGAGGGATGGCTCTATCCATGGATAGATAGATAGATAGATAGATAGATAGATAGATAGATAGATAGATCCATCATCCAAGCCTTACATCACCAAGAGCAATGCAAAGCGTGGGATGCAGTGGAGTAAAGCAGCCGCCACTGGACTCTAGAGCAGTGAGACGTGTTCTCTGAGTGACCAATCACGCTTCAGTCTGACAATCACATGGACGAGTCTGGGTTTGGCCGTCGCCAGGAGAACGGGACTTGCCTGACTGCATTTGGCCAAGTGTAAAGTTTGGTGGAGGGGGGATTATGGTGTGGGGTTGTTTTTCAGGGCTTGGCCCCTTAGTTCCAGTGAAAGGAACTCTTAATGCTTCACCAAGACATTTTGGACGATTGGACATGCTCCTGACTTTGTGGGATCAGTTTGGGGACGGCCCCTTCCTGTCCCAGCATGACTGCGCTCCAGTGCTCAAAGCGTCGCTCCATAAAGACATGGATGAGGAGTTTGGTGTGGAGGAACTGGACTGGCCTGCACAGAGTCCTGAGCTCAACCCGATAGAACAGCTTTGGGATGAATTAGAGCGGAGACTGAGAGCCAGGCCTTCTCGTCCAACATCAGTGCCTGACCTCACAAATGAGCTTCTAGAAGAATGGGCAAAAATCCCCATAAACACACTCCTAAACCTTGAGGAAAGCCTTCCCAGAAGAGCTGGAGCTGTTAGAGAGGGTGGGCCGACTCCAGATTAAACCCCACGGGTTAAGTAAGGGCTAATGTCCACCCAGCCGGTTGTTATCGCAGAATTAACCCCTTCAGAGTGATCAGGACCCCGAGGCGAAGCGGAGCGTCACTCTGAAGGGGTTTATTCTGCGATAACAACCGGCTGGGTGGACATTATCCCGCTTATTACACGGCTACTAGTCTCAAATAAATTAGACACAAAATATTGTCTCGAGATTAAATATTTTATTAGCTCTTACGCAAAGCTTTTGTGAAGAAAAACAGTTCCAGACTGCTTTAAGCCTTTATCTATTGCTGCTAAATGTTGAGGATGAATGCTGAAAGGGTTAGTTCAGCCAAAAATGAAACCAAGCCTCTGATTTACTCACCCTCAGGTCATTATAGGTGTTTATGACATTCTTCTGTCAGACAAATACAATCAGAGTTATATTTCAAAAGTCCAGGCTAACGTTAATCCCAGCAGTAGTTGGAGCTGTTTCTGAAGTCCATTAAATGCAGCTGTCCGTCAAATAACGTGCTCCACACGACTCCGATGGGTTAATAGAGCCTTCTGATTCCAATCGATGCGTTTATGTGGGAAAAATATCCATATTTAAAACTTTATAAAGGAAACCCGCCTTGAAGTCTTCCATTGTAACCCACGGCTGTTTAATTATTTAAAAGCCACAAGATGGCGCCAGCGTTAAGCACAGAAGTAATACCGGTCAAGATAACTCGTAGTACCCGGATGAGCGGGTGTTATCTGGGAATAACATACCGCTAAATGCGCGATTGACCAATCAGAATCAAGTATTTCACAGAGCCGTGTAATAACAATGGGAAGCTCATGTGTGTGTAGAGGCGGCACGACACTTTTGGCAAGTATATATACAAATTTTGCTTTCTTATTTCTATAAGACAATAAATCAATACCATATATGACTTTGTTCATGTATTGTGGCCATAGCCCATTGTTTCCAGACGAGTGTGACATTAGCTGACGTCATGTAACTCCATAACTCATTTGCATGAAATAGAACCTTTGGCAACTCTAGACGAACGGCTTCTCTCGAGGCTCTGCTGCTCGTGCTCGGAATTTTTTGGAGGTCTTGATCAAATTTTAAACTGTGCTAATTCGGCAACGTTTCGTTATTAAATGAATCGGCTGCATTGAACAAATCGGTTGAATAAATGATTCTGTGAATGTTAAATAATGTTAATGTTTTGATGTTAGATTAATCTGAACATTATTTATGAAGGTGTAATTGTACCCGTTCAGATGCAGCTTCTGTGCCATTCATATTATTGTCAGTGGTTTGATTGGTAACAGCGCTATAGTGTCTGACTATTCTGGGTCTTGGCACATTCTGGTCTTGTCTTGGTCTTGGTTTAGGTGGTCTCAGTCTTGGTTTAGGTGGTCTCGGTTCAGGTGGTCTTGGTCTCGGTTTAGGTGGTCTCAGTCTCGGTTTAGGTGGTCTTGGTCTCGGTTTAGGTGGTCTCAGTCTTAGTTTAGGTGGTCTCAGTCTTGGTTTAGGTGGTCTCAGTTTAGGTGGTCTTGGTTTAGATGGTCTCGGTTCAGGTGGTCTTGGTCTCGGTTAAGTTGGTCTCAGTCTCGGTTTAGATGGTCTTGGTCTCGGTTTAGGTGGTCTTGGTCTCGGTTTAGGTGGTCTTGGTCTCGGTTTAGATGGTCTTGGTCTCGGTTTAGGTGGTCTTGGTCTTGGTTTAGGTGGTCTTGGTCTCGGTTTAGGTGGTCTTGGTCTCGGTTTAGGTGGTCTTGGTCTCGGTTTAGGTGGTCTTGGTCTCGGTTTAGGTGGTCTCAGTCTCGGTTCAGGTGGTCTTGGTCTCGGTATAGGTGGTCTCAGTCTCGGTTTAGGTGGTCTCAGTTCAGGTGGTCTTGGTCTCGGTTTAGGTGGTCTTGGTTTAGGTGGTCTCAGTCTCGGTTTAGGTGGTCTTGGTCTCGGTTTAGGTGGTCTCGGTTTAGGTGGTCTCAGTCTCGGTTTAGGTGGTCTCGGTTCAGGTGGTCTCAGTCTCGGTTTAGATGGTCTTGGTCTCGGTTTAGGTGGTCTTGGTCACGGTTTAGGTGGTCTTGGTCTCGGTTTAGGTGGTCTTGGTCTCGGTTTAGGTGGTCTTGGTCACGGTTTAGGTGGTCTTGGTCTCGGTTTAGGTGGTCTTGGTCTCGGTTTAGGTGGTCTCAGTCTTGGTTTAGATGGTCTTGGTCTCGGTTTAGATGGTCTTGGTCTCGGTTTAGGTGGTCTTGGTCTTGGTTTAGGTGGTCTTGGTCTCGGTTTAGGTGGTCTTGGTCTCGGTTTAGGTGGTCTTGGTCTCGGTTTAGGTGGTCTCAGTCTCGGTTCAGGTGGTCTTGGTCTCGGTATAGGTGGTATCAGTCTCGGTTTAGGTGGTCTCAGTTCAGGTGGTCTTGGTCTCGGTTTAGGTGGTCTTGGTTTAGGTGGTCTCAGTCTCGGTTTAGGTGGTCTTGGTCTCGGTTTAGGTGGTCTCAGTCTCGGTTTAGGTGGTCTCGGTTCAGGTGGTCTCGGTTTAGATGGTCTTGGTCTCGGTTTAGGTGGTCTTGGTCTCGGTTTAGGTGGTCTCAGTCTTGGTTTAGATGGTCTTGGTCTCGGTTTAGGTGGTCTTGGTCTCGGTTTAGGTGGTCTCTGTCTCGGTTTACATGGTCTTGGTCTCGGTTTAGGTGGTCTTGGTCTTGGTTTAGGTGGTCTTGGTCTCGGTTTAGGTGGTCTTGGTCTCGGTTTAGGTGGTCTTGGTCTCGGTTTAGGTGGTCTCAGTCTCGGTTCAGGTGGTCTTGGTCTCGGTTTAGGTGGTCTTGGTCTCGGTTTAGGTGGTCTTGGTCTTGGTTTAGATGGTCTTGGTCTCGGTTTAGGTGGTCTTGGTCTCGGTTTAGGTGGTCTTGGTCTCGGTTTAGGTGGTCTCGGTCTCGGTTTAGGTGGTCTTGGTCTCGGTTTAGGTGGTCTCAGTCTCGGTTTAGATGGTTTTGGTCTCGGTTTAGGTGGTCTTGGTCTCGGTTTAGGTGGTCTTGGTCTCGGTTTAGATGGTCTTGGTCTCGGTTTAGGTGGTCTTGGTCTCGGTTCAGGTGGTCTCAGTCTCGGTTTAGATGGTCTTGGTCTCGGTTTAGGTGTTCTTGGTCTCAGTTTAGGTGGTCTCGGTCTTGGTTTAGATGGTCTTGGTCTCGGTTTAGGTGGTCTTGGTCTCGGTTTAGGTGGTCTTGGTCTCGGTTTAGGTGGTCTCAGTCTCGGTTCAGGTGGTCTTGGTCTCGGTGGTCTTGGTCTCGGTTTAGGTGGTCTTGGTCTCGGTTTAGGTGGTCTCAGTCTCGGTTCAGGTGGTCTTGGTCTCGGTTTAGGTGGTCTCAGTCTCGGTTTAGGTGGTCTCAGTTCAGGTGGTCTTGGTCTCGGTTTAGGTGGTCTTGGTTTAGGTGGTCTCAGTCTCGGTTTAGGTGGTCTTTGTCTCGGTTTAGGTGGTCTCGGTTTAGGTGGTCTCAGTCTCGGTTCAGGTGGTCATGGTCTCGGTTTAGGTCGTCTCGGTTCAGGTGGTCTTGGTCTCAGTTCAGGTGGTCTCGGTTTAGATGGTCTCGGTTTAGATGGTCTCGGTTCAGGAACGCGCGCGCCTCCGCTCTGCATGCGGGACGGCAGGCGATGCATCAGACGATGGCAGCTCCAGCATTCGTCTTTAAGTCCGCCGGTGGGTGGAGAGCTGAGGCTGAGGCCGTAACTCTAATCATTCATCTGAATAAGAGCTGCAGTAACGCGAGCTCGCAGGAATCAGAAGTGACGGCTCTCCGGTGCATTCCTCACACGGACCCGTGTAAACATATATTTGAGTCGGATTGCCGACGGCCGCGCGAGCCCTCCGCAGATTTATGTATTGAGTGAGTTTTAAAATTTAGATGTGTGTGTGTGTGTGTGTGTGTGTGTGTGTGTGTGTGCGTGTGCGGGGTGAGAGGGAGAAGTGTCCCGTCTTTAAGATGAGCGACACTAAGTGACAGTGATTGATGCCCTCTCCACTCCCGCTGCGAGACAAATCAGCGGAAAAATATACCAAATAAAAAAGGAATATAGCAAACGCGGAGAGCAGGAGCGCAAACACACACACACACACATCTACACACACATCTACATAATGAAAAGAAGAGGGAGGAAAACACACCCGAGGGACACATCGAGGAGCGACTGCGGCGAGCGAGGAATCGGGAGGGTGTGTGTGTGTGTGCGTGCGTGTGTGAGTGTGTGTGTGTGTGAGAGAGAGAGAGAGAGAGAGAGAGAGAGAGAGAGTGTATGTGTGTGTGTGTGTGTGAGAGAGAGAGAGAGAGAGAGAGAGTGTGTATGTGTGTGTGTGTGAGAGAGTGAGTGAGTGTGTGTGTGTGTGTGTGTGTGTGTGAGTGTGAGAGAGAGTGAGTGAGTTAGTGTGTGTGCGTGAGTGAGTGTGTGTGTGTGTGTGTGTGTGTGTGAGAGTGAGTGAGTGAGTGAGTGTGTGATTGTGTGTGTGTGTGTGTGTGTGTGTGTGAGAGAGTGAGTGAGTGAGTGAGTGAGTGTGTGATTGTGTGTGAGTGTGTAAGTGAGAGAGAGTGAGTGAGTGAGTGTGTGTGTGATTGTGTGCGAGTGTGTAAGTGAGAGAGAGTGAGTGAGTGAGTGTGTGTGTGCGCGTGTGAGTGAGTGTGTGATTATGTGTGTGTGTGTGTGTGTGTGTGTGTGAGAGAGAGAGAGAGAGAGTGAGTGTATGTGTGTGTGTGTGTGAGAGTGAGTGAGTGAGTGATTGTGTGTGTGTGTGTGTGTGTGAGTGAGTGAGTGTGTGTGTGTGTGAGTGAGTGAGTGTGTGCGTGAGTGTGAGTGAGTGTGTTTGTGTGTTTGAGTGATTGTGTGTGTGTGAGAGAGTGAGAGAGTGAGTGTGTGTGTGAGTCAGTGAGTGAGTGTGTGATTGTGTGTGAGTGTGTAAGTGAGAGAGAGTGAGTGTGGGTGTGCACATGTGTGAGTGAGTGTGTGATTATGTGTGTGTGTGTGTGTAGGAGCAGTGTAAGGGGACAGAATGTAGTTTGTTCAGTGTAAAATCCATTACGCCTATGAAAAGTCCCCGTAATTCCCAAAAACGTAACGTGTGTGATGTGTGTATATGTATGTGCGTGTGATTATGTGTGCGTGTGTGTGTGTGATTATGTGTGCGTGGGTGTGTGTGTGTGTGAGTGTGATTAAGTGTGCGTGTGTGTGTGTGTGTGTGTGTGTGTGTGTGTGTGTGTGTGTGTGTGTGTGTCTGTGTTCATAACCCGCATCACCTCACAGCCGGCGACTGTCTAACTGAGCCTCGTTTCTCCTCCACCAGTGAAAATACAACAACCAGGAAACACAATTTCACTCGAGACAAAGAATCAATAATCATCTGAAAAGCATTAATCAAAACGCCTCTCCTTTGGCGAGCACTTTCAGAGAATATTCATGCTTTCATTACTACACACTTCCCTTCGCAGCGCCAGAGAAAGCAGCTCAACTTGCTGATTTGTGGATGTGAACCTTCTTCAAGGACGGCGCGTTCAGACCCCTGGCTGAGAGAAGCACACACACACACACACACACACACACACACACACACACACACACACACACACACACACACACACACACACACACCATCTGCTATGAGCGGACAGTTCTGCTGATCAACACACCTTCAGATGAGGAGGATGTGGTTTACTGTAGAGATACTCTGAGATGTTTCTCCAGTGCGGAGATCATCATGCAGTGTGTGGAAGAATGTGTTGAATCCGATCTGGAGCCCAGTGTGAAACTAAACGAAATATTAAAAATATATAGCGCTGGTTTATTTGGTTTGTGGCACATGAATACTTCATACCATTATTATAATGATTGTTTCCACACGTCTTTCTCAAGGTCATACGTTGGTTGGCATAACAAAGGTTTTCTCTATGAAAAATAACCGAAATACGTAGGCTCTACTTTTCAAATACTTTCAAAAATATATATTCTGCTCAAATAAAAAATACAGATTAAAAAAAAAAAAATTAAGTGTTATAATTATTTTAAAATAGCTGTTTTATACCAAGGCTGCATTTTTTTATAAATACAGTAAAAATTGTGAAATATTATTAACATTTAAAATAGCTGTTTTATACCAAGGCTGCATTTATTTGATCAAAAATACAGTAAAAATTATTAAATATTATTACAATTTAAAATAGCTGTTTTATACCAAGGCTGCATTTATTTGATCAAAATACAGTAAAAATGATTAAATATTATTATAATTCAAAATAGCTGTTTTACACCAAGGCTGCATTTATTTGATCAAAAAACAGTAAAAATTATTAAATATTATTATAATTCAAAATAGCTGTTTTACACCAAGGCTGCATTTATTTGATCAAAATACAGTAAAAATGATTAAATATTATTATAATACAAAATAGCTGTTTTATACCAAGGCTGCATTTATTTGATCAAAAACACAGTAAAAATTGTATAATATTATTATAATTTAAAATAGCTGTTGATATAGCAGACTGTAAACATGTTTATTCTGCTGTAAAGTTGGGCATTTTAACATGAGCTCAATGAGATTCTGCTCCTTCTGGAGCCGCTCTAGTGGCCGGTTGAGGAATTACAGCTTAAGTCACTTCGTATCGGCTTCAACAGAAACTGGAGGGGGAGATGTTTGGTTTAATATTGCAAAACACACTCGATATTACAGTCACTGCCCTTACCGTCCACAATATAAGAGAACATCCTAAATGACTGAAGGGATTTGTGGAAACTGTTCCTAATTATTGTGATCCAATATTTGCCTCGCATTTCAGGATGAAAAGACAAACATTTCAGGTGAAGGATAATCCACTTCTTACCTCAGAGACTGTGTTATGATCTATATGACCTTATTATTTTTTATTGTGCGCATTAGGCTAATCTTTTACTTTACTTTATTCTCTAGAATGTACATTTCCTGAAGAAAATGTGAGTGGTGCTGGCAGTGGCAAAACTCGGCACTCAGTTGCTAGGGTATTTATAGGTGGTTGCTAGGGTGGGATGGGTTGTTGCTAGAGTGTTTCTAGGCAGTTGCCAAGGTATTCTGGGTGCAGTGTTAATGTTGACAGCAAATTTTGATTTAGTTTTAGTCATAGTCTTTTGACTAAAAGGCCATTTAGTTTTAGTCATATTTTAGTCACCCGAGTTGTTTTAGTTTTAGTCGACATTGACATTTTGACATAATTGTGTTTTTGACCACAAAAAATAACTAGCGAATCACCAAAATGCAAGAATGACCATTAGTTTAGTGTAAGTGTCGATGGATAGTGGATAATAGTGTAATATATAATAAACTGAAGGTGGCGCTGTTGACGCTCCGCAGCCTCTCGAGGAGAAATCACAACACACGAGACACTGAGAAACTGAGCTAAACATTCACAATGTGGAGTTTATATATTTATAACATATGATACCGTTAAACAACATCACACGACCTAGAGTGTGTGTGCCTGAACACCATCATGACTGAAAATGACACTGATTTCATACGACAGCTCCATAAACCATTCATTAACATTAATCACTTACATTTGAGAGTCAATATTGACTGTTTTTGTTCTGTTTCAGCAGCGAAAATATATCATAACAGAACCATAACGCATCTCACAGCAACCGTGTGTGTGAGTGAGTGTGTGTGTGTGTGTGACGAGAAAACAGACTTTATTCGCCTTAGCTGAAAGCATATTTACACTGAATTGTTCCTATCACATATATAGTGTGCTATGGGCCTTATGTAGAAATGAGTAAATGTGTGTTAACAACCGACCGATTTCAGCTTCAGCAGTGTAGGGGGCGGGCTTTAGATTCTAGAGCGCATTCTGATTGGACAGAAGATTTGACAAGAAAGTGAAGTCTGCGATGATGTCACCAAAATCTGAGATTCGTTTTAGCGGAAGTGGGAGACTGTAAATTTTGAATGCTTATATCTCCTAAATGCAAATTTTATCATAGTTTTGGAACATACCAGCTTATTCATAACGTTAAGGCTAACAGTCATACTAAAAGCTAAAAAACTTAAATTTTGATTTCAGTGGACTTTTAACACTCACCTGCTGCCACCTACTGGTGGTATAATTTCATGTTTTCATGTTTTAGCACTTTGAGATTTTGTTTAATATAAAGTGCATTATAAATAAAATGTATTATTATTATTATTATTATGTTGAAACATAATTTTCCAACATTTCTTATTTGTTTATTCAAAAATACAAATCTCACATTATTTAATGCAGTTGTAATCTATCAGTGTAAATTATTTGATTGGTAACAGCCCTATAGTGTCTTATTTTAATTGAATGTGTAGATCAAATTTAAGAATATAATATGAAACCTGAAGCATAGCCTATATTCAATAAGATTATTTTTACCTTTAAATAAGGTAAAATATCACACATATGCAGATTTAACACTTGTAAGAATATTGGTTCAGAGTAAATTATACTTGCAACACACACACACACACACACACACACACACACACACACACACACACACACACACACACACACACACACACACACACACACACACACACACACACACACACACACACACACACACACACACACACACACAGCCCCTAAACCTACCCATCACACACACACACACACACACACACACACACACACACACACACACACACACACACTGCCCCTAAACCTACCCATCACAGGAAACATTCTGCATTTTTACTTTCTCAAAAAAACATAATTTAGTGTGTTTTTAAGGCCATTTGAATTATGAGGACATTTGATATGTCCTCATAAACCACATAAACAGGCTCACACACACACAAAATCTAACTTTTTCCCTGAATGGCCGATTTACAGACGAACATGCTTACTGACTCCTGACTGACATTTATGTGAAAGTGTGTAAAACTGGGGCTAATTTATTTCTTTAAAAAAAAATAGAAGAGAGTTTTTCGGTGAGAAAAATCACATGTTGTGTGTATGTGTGTGTGTGTGTGTGTGTGTGTGTGTGTGTGTGTGTGTGTGTGTGTGTGTGCGTGTGTGTGTGTGTGTGTGTGTGTGTGTGTGTGTGTGTGTGTGTGTGTGTGTGTGCGTGTGTGTGTGTGTGTGTGTGTGTGTGTGTGTGTGTGTGTGTGTGTGTGTGTGTGTGTGTGTGTGTGTTGGGTAGGTTTAGGGGCAGTGTAAGGGGAAAGTAAATGCGGTTTGTACAGTATAAAAACCATTCCGCCTATGGAATGTCCCCATATGTCACAAAAACAAACATGTGTGTGTGTGTGTGTGTGTGTGTGTGTGTGTGTGTGTGTGTGTGTGTGTGTGTGTGTGTGTGTGTGTGTGTGTGTGTGTGTGTGTGTGTGCCAGATGGGCGGTCGTGCCTCTCCTGCTCAGGTCACCTGACCTGCGGGAAACAGTTCTGACAGCTGGCAGCGCAACCTATATACACACACACACACACACACACCAAACGCTCATACATGCCAGACAACCACAACAAAACCCACCCGCTGTTTTCAAATGAGGGTCGGCATTATTCAGTGTACAAAAAACGTGACGAGTCGCATCTGCAGCTCAGTTACTGATGAAATAGCCTGAAGACACACAGCCTTACGCCTAATGGACTCCTGATACCACAGGCCTACAGCCGCTGATTGCACCGCCATAGGACACGACTGTCGATTCTGATCAGAACAGCAGGGCCGAGATGAAGAGACCCGCATGCGGCTAAATGAATGTTTACCGTGACCTGGGCAAATAAAGCAAAAGAAGAGGACGGGGAATGAAAGACGACGGGTCTCTCTCTGACCTCTCGAGCGCAGCAGATTGAGGACCAAAGCGACTGAAGGACCTCAAACTACAGTCAATCTGCCACAAACATGACCATACACTTACATTAAAGAGCACACTGCCGAAAACGCTCTTCTTACTCAGTCATTTTTGTCTTGTTTCTAGTCTAAATATCGAACCATTCTTAAATCAAGATGCAGTTACTTATTTAGATCAGTAAAACAACATTAGATTTTTTCTCTTGTTTTCTGGTGAAAAATATCAAAATGAAGAGAGTTTTTGCTTAAAATAAACTAAATAATCTGCCAATGGGGTGAGAGAAATAATCTTAATTCTGTTTGGGACGGAAACGAGATTTCAATCAGAAATAAGATTATTTTTCTCACCCCATTGGCAGATCATTTTGCCTGTTTTAAGCAAAAACTCTCTTCATTATGATTTTATTTTCAGCAAAACAAGACAATAATTTTTACTTTTCTAGTAAATACTTCTTGTTTTAGGAATTGTTAGATGTTTGGACTAGAAACAAGACAAAAATACTGAGGAAGAAAAGCATTTTTTGCAGTGCCATAATCGATTATGTCCCCGTTTATTTTCTGGCCTTGAGTTGGACAATAAAGTTGTGAAGTTTCTGAGGCGGAGGGAGATGACCGCGATAGACGGGGAATTAAAAACGCACCCAAAGCTTGGAGGGCGAACATCTGGGCACATTTCAGATTCTATGAAGTTAATGGGAAACTAGAGAAGACTTATGCGGCGTGTAAACCACTAAAAACTAACACACTAAAATCAAGAACGTTCTAAGGAAAGGCAATTTTATTTGTATAGCACATTTTCATACACAATAAAGTGCTTTACATATAAATAATCAATTAAAATAGTGATAACATATGCATAGTTAAAATAAAAACAAGGACAATTAAATTAGTTGTAAATAGAAAAAAATAAAAAAATAAAAAATAATGGTGAGTAAAAATACTCCGTCAACAACAAAACCGGCCAATCTCACTGAGACTAACGTCAGAGATAAAGCAGAGAGAAGAGAAACGTCTCTCATTCAAAGCACTGAAAGCAGTGAGTTATGTTTTCTTTTTCAGGTTTTAAAATGCCATATCCAATACCCTGTTCAATTTTATTTTATTTAATGACATTTATGTCAAAGATACAGGAGAGTGATAATACACACATAGCAGCCAATAAAATCCGCTGTTCAATATCTGACTGCTTGTATTGCCTCATGACTGATTAAAAATCTGCCTTGAATCGAATCGTTACCTGGTGAATCGTAATCGAATCATTACCTGGTGAATCGTAATCGAATCATTACCTGGTGAATCGAATCGAATCGTTACCTGGTGAATCGTAATCGAATCATTACCTGGTGAATCGTAATCGAATCATTACCTGGTGAATCGTAATCGAATCATTACCTGGTGAATCGTATTTGAATCATTACCTGGTGAGTCGTAATCGAATCATTACCTGGTGAATCGTAATCGAATCATTACCTGGTGAATCGTAATCGAATCATTACCTGGTGAATCGTAATCGAATCATTACCTGGTGAATCGTAATCGAATCATTACCTGGTGAATCGTAATCGAATCATTACATGGTGATTTGTAATCGAAGCATTACCTGGCGAATCGTAATCGAATCATTACCTGGCGAATCGTAATCGAATCATTACCTGCCGAATCGTAATCGAATCATTATTGGGGAATCGTAATCGAATCATTATTGGGGAATCGTAATCGAATCATTACCTGGTGAATCATAATCGAATCGTTACCTGGTGAATCGTAATCAAATCATAAGCTGGGGAATCGTAATCGAATCATTACCTGGTGAATCGTAATCGAATCGTTACCTGGTGACGCGTAATCGAATCATTACCTGGTGAATCGTAATCGAATCATTACCCGGTGAATCGTAATCGAATCATTACCTGGTGAATCGTAATCGAATCATTACCTGGTGAATCGTAATCGAATCATTACCTGGTGAATCGTAATCGAATCATTACCTGGTGAATCGTAATCGAATCGTTACCTGGTGAATCGTAATCGAATCGTTACCTGGTGAATCGTAATCGAATCATTACCTGGTGAATCGTAATCGAATCATTACCTGGTGAATCGTAATCGAATCATTACCTGGTGAATCGTAATCGAATCGTTACCTGGTGAATCGTAATCGAATCGTTACCTGGTGAATCGTAATCGAATCGTTACCTGGTGAATCGTAATCGAATCATTACCTGGTGAATCGTAATCGAATCATTACCTGGTGAATCGTAATCGAATCGAATTGCGAGGGCAGTGCCAATGCACAACCCTATATTATACCCCTTTTCACAAGATGTAATATAAATCTCTGGTGTCCCCAGGATGTGTGTGTGAAGTTTCAGCTCTAAATACCGCCAGATCATTATATCGCTTGTCAAATTTGCTCCTATTTGAGTTTGAGCAAAAATGTGCCGTTTATGTGTGTGTTACTTTAAATGCAAATGAGCTGCTGTGTCCTGCCCCCCATTCCAGAAGAGGGCGGAGCCTTTACACAAGCTTCAGATACTCCGTCAACAGCAAAACAGGCCAATCTCACTCAAACAAAATGTCAGAGATGAGCGGTTGTGGATCAGCCGCATGTTTGAGACGAGAGACGAGAGCTCGACACTTTTACACTGAACGCTTAGCGGATCATTGATGTAGCATTAGCTGATGTAGCATTAGCTGTTGAGGAGTTACGGTGATTCGGCTCATCGAAGTTACAGCGCTGAAAGTTTAATGCAAACGGAGATATTGTCTTTTAAAGTTACGGCAGTTTATTGCCTACAAAAATGGCCGGTTTGGACTACAACGAGCTTCTTCCTGGGTTGGTGACATCATAAACCCCGCAGATGTGACTACTGCCCGTAATGGGAAGGGGCGTGGCCTTAACCTGTGCTTGGCACTTCAGCCAATAAAAATACAGGAAACTACATTTGGCCATCTGACCAATCTAAGACCATTGCGTTTTTCAGAGGGAGGGGCTTCATAGAAGCAGGAAGCAGACGAGCCGTTCAAAGCACAGACAGCGGTGTGGAATAAAGGGAGGATAGAAGAAAAATACAGCTTTAAAAAAAAAAGAGAAATATTAAGACATGTTATACTGCGCCCCATAAACACAACCAAGCCTACAAAAAAAAAAAAAAACACAGAACCGCCGCTTTAAGCACATGCGTTTCTCTTTCTTTTGCTGTTCTCATTTTAAAAACTTCCTCTATTCATCGTCAGTAAATGAAAAACAGAGAGGGACTTCAGAAATCACATGCAAAACTCCAAGCTTTTTTAAAGCTCAAGAAGACTGAAAGATACATCTGCGTAACATAAACAGACACACTGCAACACGAGGTCGTGGGTTCGATTCCCAGGGAAGGCAAGAACTGATCAGAATGCAGTGAATGAGAGTCGCTTTGGATAAAAGAGTCTCGCAGACGTATAAATATTAGATTGTTTAAAGATGAACATTCAGAACATTCTGAACAAAACAACCAACGTTTCCTCTGCCAGAGAACATTCCATTTCATCATTCTGCCAAATGTTTCTTTGTTGCCGATTCTGGAACATTTAAAAGCATTCTAAAACATTTAAGGGAAAAAAGGTCCATGAATGATGTAGAATTGTTGTATTTTTGTGCAAACGTTTGAGGAGATAATTACCGAGCAGATACTTCTGAACGTCTGCTCTGAGAAGGTTCACCGCTAACTGAGCTCACGACCATCCATTAGTTCAGAAGCAGACGCTCGGCCTCTGAATGACTGTCACACAGTGTCTCGTACGCTCCGTGACACACACACACACACACACACACACACACACACACACACACACACACACACACACACACACACACACACACACACACACACACACACACACACACTCTGCATTTTTACTTTCTCATAAAAACTCCTCCTGTGTGATTTATAAGCCTTTTGTAAAGTGGGGCCATGGGTAATGTCCTCATATTTCACCCTCTCCTGTAATACCTGTGTCATACCCATGGCATTATACACATTTGTGTCCTCATATGTCACAAAAACATGCACACACACACACACACACACACAGTGTTTCATACGCTCGGTGAGTTTGTGCTGAACATGGTTAAGAGTTTGAGAGCTTCTCTTCTCTGTTAATGTGCAGTCGCTTCTTCTTCTCTTCCATTAGTGCTGAGAGGAGAACTCCTGTGTTTATCTGTTGTTCAGCTGATTATGAAGAACATGCATCATGACCAACCCAATACAGCCATAAACACACACACACACACACACACACACACACACACACACACACACACACACACACACGCACGCACGCACGCACGCGCAGACACACACACACATCACTTCTGCACTCCCTTCACCTTCATGCACTTTTACAAAGTCGTAAGAAATAAAGAAATACGTAAGGAAAGACAGAAAGAGGTGAAGAATGAGAGCTGGTCTTCATCAGGCCTGTGGTCAGAGATCTGGGAGTGAATTCTGGGCCAAAGTCAAAGACAAACTACACACACTCATTCTGACTGGGGCAAACGTCCCACAATGCACCGCGCCAGACGCTGACCTTCAGCAGACACACACGCATCATTTCTCTGCTCACACTTTCACATCAACCATCCGCTAGTTTCCTACACGACTGTAAATCAGCATCAATCAATGAAATGATTCAATATCATCTAATCGTGCTCGTTTACAGTGTGTGCCTGTAAATCACACATCCGTTACATTTCTGCATATTAATGCACATAATCTCATTGTTTGTCTCATTATGATCAAGATCAAAGTAACACACACACACACACACACACACACACACACACACACACACACACACACACACACACACACACACACACACACACACACACACACACACACACACACACACACACTGCATTTTTACTTTCTCATAAAAACTCCTCCTGTGTGATTTATAAGCCTTTTGTAAAGTGGGGCCATGGGTAATGTCCTCATATTTCACCCTCTCCTGTAATACCTGTGTCATACCCATGGCATTATACACATTTGTGTCCTCATATGTCACAAAAACATGCACACACACACACACACACACACACACACACACACACACACACAGATTCATTTTAGTGAGTTGGTTTATTTGAATAAACAGATTAAAAAAGTGATTAATTTCTCCAGTTGTGTCTTTTTAACAGTTAAATGAATAATTCATCACACTCTGCTATGATTCAGTTATAGGATCGAGTTAGTTTTATTAGTTTATGTTTAGAGTAAATTAATTAGCTATGTATATTAAATGAGATGCTGTCACTTTAATTAAGCCAGCTAAACAAGTAAATGTGCTCTACACCGATCAGGCATAACACTAATATTGTGTCGGTCCTCCTTTTGCTGACCCGTCGAGGCGTGGACTCCACTCGACCCCTGAATGTGTGCTGTGGTATCTGGCACCAAGATGTTAGCAGCAGATCCTTTAAGGTCTTAAGGGCCTCCATGGATCGGACTTGTTTGTTCAGCTCATCCCACAGATGCTCGATTGGATTGAGATCTGGGGAATCTGGAGGCCGAGTCGACGCCTCAAACTGGTTGTTGTGCTCCTCAAACCATTCCTGAAGCATTTGTGCTTTGTGTCAGGAGCATTATCCTGCTGGAAGAGCCACAGCCACCAGAATACCGTTTCCATCAAAGGCTGAACATGGTCTCAGCAATGCTTAGGTAGGTGGAGCGTGTCAAAGGAACATCCACATGGATGGAGGACCCAAGGTTTCCCAGCAGAACATTGGCCAAAGCATCACACTGCCTCCGCCGGCCCGCCTTCTTCCCATAGTGCATCCTGGGGCCATGTGTTCCCCAGGTAAGCCACACACACACACACACCCGGCCATCCACGTGATGTAGAAGAACACGTGATTCCTCAGACCAGGCCACCTTCTTCCATTGCTCCGTGGTCCAGTTCTGATGCTCACATGCCACTGTTGGTGCTTTTGGCGGGGTCAGAGGTCACCCTGACTGGTCCATACGCCTCAAACTGAGCTGCTCTGTGTATTCTGACAGCTTTCTATCAGAACCAGCATTAACTTCTGGAGCAGTTTGAGCTCCAGTAGCTCGTCTGTTTGATCGGACCCCACGGGCCAGCCTTCGCTCCCCACGGTCATCAATGAGCCTTGGCCGCCCATGACCCTGTGGCCGGTTCTCCACTGGTCCTTCCTTGGAGCACTTTTGATAGATACTGACCACTGCAGACCGGGAACAGCCCACAAGAGCTGCAGTTTTGGAGAAGCTCTGACCCAGTCGTCTAGCCGTCACAATCTGGCCAAACTCGCTCAAATCCTTACGCTTGCCCATTTCTCCTGCTTCACACACATCAACTCTGAGGACTAAATGTTCACTTGCTGCCTAATATATCCCACCCACTAACAGGAGCCGTGATGAAGAGATCATCAGTGATATTCACCGGTCATAATGTTATGTCTGATTGGTGTATGTAATTTCTATGAAAAATTTGGTGGAGCAGAACACACAAACACACACATCGTGTAATTTATTCTTCATGTTTCTGACAGTCAGGAACATCCACATAAAGATTTTCAGCTCATTTGTTTCCTAAAAGCACTCGATCGATGACTGGATCATCCTCACAACAGACGGAGTGGAAACTGACCTCATACCTCCATTAACACAATCACTCGCTCTCTTCCAGAAGTCACACATTAGAAGGTTTCAAATATAGATATTTAACTACAGGTTAACTTTAAGCGAGTGAAAAAAAACATCATGTTCTTTCTCAGTGTATAGAGAAGCAAAATGACTGGAGATATTGCACTCTAAAAAATGCTGGGTTAAAAACAACCCATGTTTGGTTGAAAATGGACAAACACAGACATTGGGTGGTTTGAACCCAGTGAATGGACCCATTCAAACAACCATTTTCAACCCAACATGGGTTGTTTTAAAGCAGCACTGGGTAACTTTTGCTCTCGGGGTCCCCCTACAGTTGGGAAAAATATTGTCCTCAACTTACTGTTAATTACTGTCGTAAGCTCTGTCCTCCTCTGTGAGCGCGTGCATTTGTGGACATGATAACCCTGATAGCCCTGAGCTAGTGATGCGCGGGTCGTCTCATAACCCGCAGACCCCGTATGTCTGTTTAATGGTCGCGGGTGCGCGGCGGGTTATCCAGTGGTGCGGTGCGGGCCGAATACCTTCATAAAAGCGTCCCGCGGGTCGGTGCAGCACTAACAGTTCCCCTGAACACTGCAGGAGGAGTTCACATGCAGCTGTTCTTCTGGCGGCGCGTGGGAAATGTCTTCATCCCAGGTACAGTCAGTGGCAGATGCTCCAGCATGTCATAGGAATATCATTTCATGGGTTTTATTTTTTTCAAACGCCAAATAATCACGATGCTCACGTTTACAAGCCAGCGTCATTATAGTAGTCTATTGGTTAGCGTTTTCCAGAATCTATATGATACTTCAGTTCAGTGTTTGAGTGGTCGGTAATCACCGTAACGAGCAGGACAGCATCGGTCGGGCACGCCTCCTTCAGCTCACGCCGACGAGCAAACGCTGGTCACATGTTGATCCTCGTCCTGCCTTTAATCACATCACTCTTTCGTTTCCTCTTATAGCTTTCCTCCAACAAAACCTTTTCTTTCTTATTTGTCTGTGCTGCTTCGGACATGACTATATTATCCGACGAACACAGTTGGGCTCGCACGTCCGAATGTAAGGAAGTGTGTGTGTTGGTGGAAGTGACGTATATGCCGTAAAGCAGTCGGATTTTGTAGTTCTTTTTGTTCTCGGGTTACTACCCGAAACCCGAAGTTTAAAAGTACGATTAAAAACGATACAGACCCCGTCAGGCTACGGCAGACGTGGCATTCAACCTATTGTAAGTCGATTTATCATCACAAGAGTCTTGAAAATATATTATGAAGGTTGAAAAGTTACCTAGTGCTGCTTTAAACCCAGCAATTTTTTGAGTGTAATTATAAGGCTGCGCAATATATCAAAATTATCGAAATATCGCAACTGTGTATGCATATCACAACGGCACGCAATATCTGAATGATTTTAATAGGCTGTGTTAAATATACTCTAAAAAATGCTGAGTTGTTTTAACCCAATGTTGGGTTAAATATTGACTAACCCAGCGATTGGGTTACATATTTGCTTAAGACAACCCAATCGCTGGGTTAGTCCATATTTGACCCAACATTGGGTTGTTTTTTTTACCCAGAATTGTTTAGAGTGTAGGCATTTTATGTTTGTTTAAATTGATTTTAAAATTATATCGTCAGATTTGTGACGTTAATTTTTTGCTTCTGGTCACTTTCAGAAGTCGTAGCGAAGAAAGAATCTTTTCCCAGAAAGAATGTGAAACACAAATGGTATTCTCAGTTTTTAATAATAAAAAAAAATGTTATTTAAATTTTGCACACTAATTGCAATATCGTATCGCATATTGAATATCGCATTATTTAACAAGGTATTTCTTCAATATCGCACAGCCCTCACTGTAAATTGTTTTTTTGTTTTAGTTAGTTTAACTTAAAAAAAGTAAGTAACCTGGTTGCCTTAAAATTTTGAGTTTATTGAAATTAAAAATTTGAGTTGATACAATGAAGGAAACTGGTTTAATAAATAGAAACTCAAAATATTATTGTATCTGAACCACATAAAAAAATGTGATAAATCATGAAAATAGCACAATTTGGCTGCGTCGTCACAAATAAAACACACAATTACCCAATATGCTTACACAATCTTTTAATAATATTTTAATAAAGGCTGTCGAATCTCAAAAATGTTCATTGTATTAACTCAATTTTTTAATTTCAATGAACTCAAAATTAAGGCAACCATGTTCCTTTTTTTCTGAATATTTTTACAGTGTAGAGTGTAAGTCTCGTTTCAAAATGAGTTTGTGCTTAAAACAAGAAAAAAATCAACTGAACTAAACAAAAGGAAACAAAATCGCATGTTTAGCACCGATGAGACATTCATCATACCGCCGAAACGTGCATTACTGCGCTGTGTTCTTCCGACAGCATTCCTCTCGTGTGCATCAGACGTGGATTAGACAGCAAAAAGTTAGTATAGATTCTCGGGCAAATTTCATTTCTGTCGCTCGTCTAGCTCTCTGATTTATGAAAGCATGCACATTTCTCTCTCTCTCATGGCCTTGTGATCAATATGCTTCACCTGCGAGTGAATCTGCAATAATAAAAGCATTACAGGAGTGGGAAAATAACAGGGAATCTTATTAAAAGAGTGTGTGTGAGAGAGAGACAGGAGAGGACAGACAGGGCTTGATCTCCCGCGTCCGCGCAGGTACAGCCGCCTTAGCATTCACTTTGCCTCCCGTGCCGTATATATATTTCATACTCTGTCTTTTATATTCCGCCGGCTCAGACCCAACACCACACTCATCTTTATTTCATTTTGGGATGTTTTTAATTTTGCCTGAGATTATTATTTT
>NC_090183.1:1047500-1110000 GCF_024679245.1 Pseudorasbora parva
TGATTCATCCAGTAATGAAACAAGTAAAGTCTTTATGAGTGAGTCATTAAATCATTCACTCAAGAGATTTGTTCAAAAACACTGATTCATCCAGTAATGAAACAAGTGAAGTCTTTAGGAGCGAGTCATTAACAATAAAATGTTCCCATGGGACAGGATGCATTAATATTTTGTCATATTAATATAAGCTCTGACGATTGTTCTTGGATCATTTTGAACAGATCATTGAATCAGTGAGTTATTGACTCAAGAACAGTCACAACTTGATCAATCCAATCCTTCATGAATGAATCGTTCACTGTTATCTGTGAACCAATTCAACAGGTTCTTCAGAAAGAATCAACTAGTGTATGAATCGAGGTCGAGTCTCAGAGGGTTGGGAGATTTCGATTGTTTGAAAAAATGAGGTATGATATTATGAATTGGAAAGTAGTGAAATAAAAGAAAATATTTCCCCAAAAACTAATAAAGTACATATTTATACTTCTTTTTTTTAATTAAGCACAGTAACAACTGAAAAACACCATTGTTTTTGTCCATACAATGTATTTTAGAAAGCTTAAACCCTCAAAATTCATCCTGTGAACACTGTTTTGGAATTGGACGCTACTTTAAAACGTTTTAGCAGCTCAAATCTTATGATTTCAACTTTAAATTTGGAGCACAGCTTGGTTAGTCATATCATATGATTTTGATTTTATAGAACTTTTAGAGGCTAAATTTTTTTGTAAAACATATTTTGTGTAAAATATAAAATGTTTAGCTCAGAACATATGCTTTACAAACTTTATAAACTTCAACTTTAGTTGAACTAAAGTGTGTTTGAATCTGACCAAATTTAGGTGTACGACAAACATTTCAGTTCAGATCTGATACTAATGGTCACAAGATGACAATGAATGTCAGAAACTAAATACAAAATTAAAGCACTAAAGAGTCACAATGAACGATGTGAGACGGGTCCTGTGTGTGTGTGTGTGTGTGTTTGTCGCTATGAGTTTCCTCCGGGTGAAGTTGGACACAGTTAAAGGAGCCTGATGATGCCTTCAGTCTAATTAAGAACAACCCAAGCTGAGCATCTATATTATTCAACACTTCAGGCGGCTGTCTGCCGTCCAAGAACAGCCACCAAAGACCTCAAAACACACACACACACACACACACACACACACACACACACACACACACACACACACACACACACACACACACAGAGGGCTTCAACATGGCCAGTGCAGCCAGAGCTTCATGCACAAACTTCAGGCCGTAAGACATGGAATCCGTCTCACATTTATTATTCCGACAAGGGCTCCATTTTAATCAGGGGCAGCAGCGAGGCCCGGGGAACGGAGACGGCATCAAAGAAGGGAGGAGGAAGAGGAAGAGAGAGACTCAAAGAAGGGAGGAGGAAGAGGAAGAGAGAGAGGGGTGGAGGAAGGATGCTGAAGAGGAAGATGGAGATGCAGAGAGATGAGGAAGTCTGTCCTAATGCAGGAAGAAAAGACGAGATTGTCCTGATTCGCAAACAGTGAACGGAGTATTTTAAAGTCAACATCGGATAACATTCACAAGTCTATAATGTGGCAAACAATGTGTGTTTTCATGTGCAAAACAGCATCTGATAGGACAAAAATCAAAGAGAAAAACTGCACTTTGTGGTCAAAAGTTTTTAAAAGGAGTCTCTTCTGCTTACCAAGAATGCATTTACACTGCAAAAAATGCTCTTCTTTCTCAGTATTTGTGTCTTGTTTCTAGTCTAAATATATAAAAATTCTTACATTAAGAAACATTTACTAGACAAGTAAAAATTATTGTACAAGTGAAAAAGTTTTTGCTTAAAATAAGCACAATAATCTGCCAATGGGGCAAGTAAAATAATGTTGTTTTAAGATTATTTCTCTCACCCCATTGGCAGATTATTTATCTTATTTTAAGCAAAAACTCTCTTCATTTTGAGTTATTTTTCCCAAAACAAGACAATTACTTTTGCTTGTCTAGTAAATACTTCGTTTTAAGAATTTTTAGGTGTTTGGACTAGAAACAAGACAAAAATACTGAGTAAGAAGAGCATTGTTTGCAGTGTAGACACAAAAATACAGTAAAAATTGTGAAATATTATTAAAATTTAAAATAGCTGTTTTATACTAAGGCTGCATTTATTAGATCATAACTCCAGTAAGGAAGTGTAATATTCCTCCAGTAGATCATCAGTTCTCTGTGTGAATATATAGTAAAGTGTGATTTATTCCTGTGATCATCATCATCATTACTCCAGTCTTCAGTGTCAATGATCCTTCACTAATAATTCTCATATTTGATGATCAACACACATTAATGATTATTATCAGTGTTGAAAACAGTGATCTTTTTTTGTGTGTGGAAACCGATCAATTTTATTTGTCTGGATTCTTTGAGAAAAGAACAGCATTTATTTGAAATATACATTATAAATGCCATATTTGATTAATTTAATGCTTCATTGCTAAATAGCTTTATGAAGCAGTTGAAATCAATGCAAGTTTTCCTCTTTCTTCCTGACCTGAATAACCTTTAATATTCCCTTAAAAGCAAAAGGCTGGCAGTGAGAAGCAGACGTCACCGAATGAAACGTCTCTCAGATCGGAGGAAGATCCAGGCCGCCAAATCCATCTCAAACGACACAATGTCAACACTTCTTTTTTTGTGTTCCATTTTATTCATCCTTCTTTCAAATTATAATTTGATTCGGGTGGTACAAGGGCTTTGATATTAAAATTTTTAATAAAAGCCCTGATACTCGTGTACGTCGGCAGGATTTGGGGCCGATTTTCATCCTTCTATTTGTCATTATTATTATAGTTCTTTTTTGTCCAGAGGCACAGCCTACACAGATCATTATTTCAAAAAAAAGACTATTGCCTTTTTTCCCTTCACCCCCTCTCCAATAAATTCAATGTGTGTCTAAATTAATGCATTACAAGCCATGGGAGAGATATTAAAAAAATGATAAAAACTAATCCTTGATGTTGAGCCTGTGCGCGCTGCTCTGACCCTGAACACACTCGTGTTATAGTGCTGAACATCGCTCGGATTACTCCATAATATTTCATTACAAGCACAAAATCCACAGTCGTATATCTAGCACAGGTGTGTCGTTATTAATCACTGAGGTCTGAGAGTCCACCGCGGACGGCCAGAGAAAACAAGGACGCTTCCATTAAACTGCACAGCATGCAGACGCGTCTAAAATACTGCAGTTGAAACTAACACATCGCACAAATGCAGAAAGACAAGGTGATTATCATGCTTCTGTTGACGGGACATGCACAAACCCGCTAATAGAGAACGTTCTCAGTAAGGTTGAAATAATACTTGTTAAAAGTTATCTGGTCTTTAATAATGTTCTCTAAACATTGAGTAATGCTCAAAGAACACTAGAGTAACACCCAGAGAACACTCTAGAGTAACGCTCAGAGAACACACTAGAGTAACGCCTAGAGAACGCTCTAGAGTAATGCTCAGAGAACACTCTAGAGTAACGCTCAGAGAACACTAGAGTAACGCCTAGAGAACGCTCTAGAGTAACGCCTAGAGAACGCTCTAGAGTAACGCTCAGAGAACGCTCTAGAGTAACGCTCAGAGAACACACTAGAGTAACGCTCAGAGAACACTAGAGTAACGCCTAGAGAACGCTCTAGAGTAATGCTCAGAGAACACTCTAGAGTAACGCTCAGAGAACACTCTAGAGTAATGCTCAGACAACACTAGAGTAACACTCGGAGAACACTCTAGAGTAACGCTTAGAGAACACTAGAGTAACGCTCGGAGAACGCTCTAGAGTAACGCTCAGAGAACACTCTAGAGTAACGCTCAGAGAACACTCTAGAGTAACGCTCAGAGAACACTAGAGTAACACTCGGAGAACACTCTAGAGTAACGCTCAGAGAACACTCTAGAGTAACGCTCAGAGAACACTAGAGTAACACTCGGAGAACACTCTAGAGTAATGCTCAGAGAACACTCTAGAGTAACGCTCAGAGAACACTCTAGAGTAACGCTCAGAGAACACTAGAGTAACACTCGGAGAACACTCTAGAGTAACGCTCAGAGAACACTAGAGTAACGCTCGGAGAACGCCCTAGAGTAACGCTCAGAGAACACTCTAGAGTAACGCTCAGAGAACACTCTAGAGTAACGCTCAGAGAACACTAGAGTAACGCTCAGAGAAAACTAGAGTAACGCTCAGAGAACGCTCTAGAGTAACGCTCAGAGAACACTCTAGAGTAACGCTCAGAGAACACTCTAGAGTAACGCTCAGAGAACACTAGAGTAACGCTCGGAGAACACTCTAGAGTAACGCTCAGAGAACACTCTAGAGTAACGCTCAGAGAACAAACTAGAGAAACACTCAGAGAACACTCTAGAGTAACGCTGAGAGAACACTCTAGAGTAACGCTCAGAGAACGCTCTAGAGTA
This sequence comes from Pseudorasbora parva, assembly GCF_024679245.1. Lineage (NCBI taxonomy): Eukaryota > Metazoa > Chordata > Actinopteri > Cypriniformes > Gobionidae > Pseudorasbora > Pseudorasbora parva. Next base: position 1,051,956 of record NC_090183.1, read on the forward strand.
ACGCTCAGAGAACGCTCTAGAGTAACGCCCAGAGAACGCTCTAGAGTAACGCTCAGAGAACGCTCTAGAGTAACGCTCAGAGAACGCTCTAGAGTAACGCTCAGAGAACGCTCTAGAGTAACGCTCGGAGAACGCTCTAGAGTAACGCTCAGAGAACGCTCTAGAGTAACGCTCAGAGAACACTCTAGAGTAACGCTCAGAGAACACTCTAGAGTAACGCTCAGAGAACACTCTAAAGTAACACTCAGAGAACACTCAAGAGTAACGCTCAAAGAACACCCTAGAGTAACGCTCAGAGAACACTCAAGAGTAACGCTCAGAGAACACCCTAGAATAACACTCTGAGAACACTCTAGAGTAACGCTCAGAGAACACTAGAGTAACGCTCAGAGAACACTCTAGAGTAACGCTCAGAGAACAATCTAGAGTAACGCTCGGAGGACACTCTAGAGTAACGCTCAGAGAACACTCTAGAGTAACGCTCAGAGAACACTCTAGAGTAACGCTCAGAGAACAATCTAGAGTAACGCTCGGAGGACACTCTAGAGTAACGCTCAGAGAACACACTAGTGTAACGCTCAGAGAACACTCTAGAGTAACGCTCAGAGAACAATCTAGAGTAACGCTCGGAGGACACTCTAAAGTAACGCTCAGAGAACACTCTAGAGTAACACTCAGAGAACACTCTAGAGTAACGCTCAGAGAACAATCTAGAGTAACGCTCGGAGGACACTCTAAAGTAACGCTCAGAGAACACTCTAGAGTAACACTCAGAGAACACTCTAGAGTAACGCTCAGAGAACACTCTAGAGTAACGCTCAGAGAACACAAGAGTAACGCTCAGAGAAAATTCAAGAGTAACGCTCAGAGAACACTCAAGAGTAACGCTCAAAGAACACCCTAGAGTAACGCTCAGAGAACGTTCAAGAGTAAGACTCAGAGAACACTCTAGAGTAACGCTCAGAAAACATTCAAGAGTAAGACTCAGAGAACGTTCAAGAGTAACGCTCAGAGAACGTTCAAGAGTAATGCTCAGAGAACACTCTAGAATAACGCTCAGAGAACACTCTAGAGTAACGCTCAGAGAACATTCAAGAGTAACGCTCAGAGAACGTTCAAGAGTTACGCTCAGAGAACATTCAAGAGTAGCACTCAGAGAATGTTCAAGAGTAACACTCAGAGAACACTAGAGTAACGCTCAGAGAACACTAGAGTAACGCTCAGAGAACACTAGAGTAACGCTCAGAGAACCCTCTAGAGTAACGCTCAGAGAACGTTCAAGAGTAACGCTCAGAGAACGTTCAAGACTAACACTCCGAGAATGTTCAAGAGCAAAACTCAGAGAACGTTCAAGAGTAACACTCAGCGAATGGTCAAGAGTTACACTCAGAGAACACTAGAGTAACGCTCAGAGAACACTCTAGAGTAACGCTCAAGGAACACTCAAGAGTAACGCTCAGAGAAAACTAGAGTAACGCTCAGAGAACGTTCAAGAGTAACGCTGAGAGAACACTCCAGAGTAACTCTCAGAGAACAATCTAGAGTAACGCTAAGAGAACACTAGAGTAACGCTCAGAGAACGTTCAAGAGTAACGCTCAGAGAACGTTCAAGAGTAACACTCAGAGAACGTTCAAGAGTAACATTCAGAGAACACTAGAGTAACGCTCAGTGAACACTAGAGTAACGCTCAGAGAACACTCTAGAGTAACGCTCAGAGAACATTCAAGAGCAACGCTCAGATAACACTCTAGAGTTACGCTCAGAGAACACTCTAGAGTAACGCTCAGAGAAAGTTCAAGAGTAACGCTCAGAGAACATTCAAGAGTAACACTCAGAGAACGTTCAAGAGTAACTCTCAGAGAACGTTCAAGAGTAATGCTCAGAGAACGTTCAAGAGTAACTCTCAGAGAACATTCAAGAGTAACGCTCAGAGAAAACTCTAGAGTAACGCTCAGAGAACATTCAAGAGTAAGACTCAGAGAACGTTCAAGAGTAACGCTCATAGAACGTTCAAGAGTAATGCTCAGAGAACACTGTAGAGTAACGCTCAGAGAACGCTCTAGAGTAACGCTCAGAGAACACTGTAGAGTAACGCTCAGAGAACACTCTAGAGTAACGCTCAGAGAACACTCTAGTCTAGAGTAACGCTGAGAGAACGTTCAAGAGTAACGCTCAGAGAACGTTCAAGAGTAACACTCATTGAACGTTCAAGAGTAACACTCAGAGAACACTAGAGTAACGCTCAGAGAACACTCTAGAGTAACGCTCAGAGAACATTCAAGAGCAACGCTCAGATAACACTTTAGAGTAACGCTCAGAGAACACTCTAGAGTAACGCTCAGAGAACACTTTAGAGTAACGCTCAGAGAACATTCAAGAGTAACACTCAGAGAATGTTCAAGAGTAACACTCAGAGAACACTAAAGTAACGCTCAGAGAACACTAGAGTAACACTCAGAGAACACTAAAGTAACACTCAGAGAACACTAGAGTAACACTCAGAGAACATTAAAGTAACACTCAGAGAACGTTCAAGAGTAACGCTCAGGGAACGTTCAAAACTAACACTCCGAGAACGTTCAAGAGTAACACTCAGAGAACACTAGAGTAACTCTCAGAGAACGTTCAAGAGTAACACTGAGAGACAGTTCAAGAGTAACACTCAGAGAACGTTCAAGAGTAACACTCAGAGAACACTAGAGTAACGCTCAGAGAACACTCTAGAGTAACGCTCAGAGAACACTAGAGTAACGCTCAGAGAACACTCTAGAGTAACGCTCAGAGAACACTAGAGTAACGCTCAGAGAACACTAGAGTAACGCTCAGAGAACACTAGAGTAACGCTCAGAGAACACTCTAGAGTAACGCTCAGAGAACACTAGAGTAACGCTCAGAGAACACTCTAGAGTAACGCTCAGAGAACACTCTAGAGTAACGCTCAGAGAACACTAGAGTAACGCTCAGAGAACACTAGAGTAACGCTCAGAGAACACTAGAGTAACGCTCAGAGAACACTAGAGTAACGCTCAGAGAACACTCTAGAGTAACGCTCAGAGAACGTTCAAGAGTAACGCTCAGAGAACGTTCAAGACTAACACTCCGAGAATGTTCAAGAGCAAAACTCAGAGAACGTTCAAGAGTAACACTCAGCGAATGTTCAAGAGTTACACTCAGAGAACACTAGAGTAACGCTCAGAGAACACTCTAGAGTAACGCTCAAGGAACACTCAAGAGTAACGCTCAGAGAAAACTAGAGTAACGCTCAGAGAACGTTCAAGAGTAACGCTGAGAGAACACTCCAGAGTAACTCTCAGAGAACAATCTAGAGTAACGCTAAGAGAACACTAGAGTAACGCTCAGAGAACGTTCAAGAGTAACGCTCAGAGAACGTTCAAGAGTAACACTCAGAGAACGTTCAAGAGTAACATTCAGAGAACACTAGAGTAACGCTCAGTGAACACTAGAGTAACGCTCAGAGAACACTCTAGAGTAACGCTCAGAGAACATTCAAGAGCAACGCTCAGATAACACTCTAGAGTAACGCTCAGAGAACACTCTAGAGTAACGCTCAGAGAAAGTTCAAGAGTAACGCTCAGAGAACATTCAAGAGTAACACTCAGAGAACGTTCAAGAGTAACTCTCAGAGAACGTTCAAGAGTAATGCTCAGAGAACGTTCAAGAGTAACTCTCAGAGAACATTCAAGAGTAACGCTCAGAGAAAACTCTAGAGTAACGCTCAGAGAACACTCTAGAGTAACGCTCAGAGAACATTCAAGAGTAAGACTCAGAGAACGTTCAAGAGTAACGCTCATAGAACGTTCAAGAGTAATGCTCAGAGAACACTGTAGAGTAACGCTCAGAGAACGCTCTAGAGTAACGCTCAGAGAACACTGTAGAGTAACGCTCAGAGAACACTCTAGAGTAACGCTCAGAGAACACTCTAGTCTAGAGTAACGCTGAGAGAACGTTCAAGAGTAACGCTCAGAGAACGTTCAAGAGTAACACTCATTGAACGTTCAAGAGTAACACTCAGAGAACACTAGAGTAACGCTCAGAGAACACTCTAGAGTAACGCTCAGAGAACATTCAAGAGCAACGCTCAGATAACACTTTAGAGTAACGCTCAGAGAACACTCTAGAGTAACGCTCAGAGAACACTTTAGAGTAACGCTCAGAGAACACTCTAGAGTAACGCTCAGAGAACGTTCAAGAGTAACGCTCAGAGAACATTCAAGAGTAACACTCAGAGAATGTTCAAGAGTAACACTCAGAGAACACTAAAGTAACGCTCAGAGAACACTAGAGTAACACTCAGAGAACACTAAAGTAACACTCAGAGAACACTAGAGTAACACTCAGAGAACATTAAAGTAACACTCAGAGAACGTTCAAGAGTAACGCTCAGGGAACGTTCAAAACTAACACTCCGAGAACGTTCAAGAGTAACACTCAGAGAACACTAGAGTAACTCTCAGAGAACGTTCAAGAGTAACACTGAGAGACAGTTCAAGAGTAACACTCAGAGAACGTTCAAGAGTAACACTCAGAGAACACTAGAGTAACGCTCAGAGAACACTCTAGAGTAACGCTCAGAGAACACTAGAGTAACGCTCAGAGAACACTCTAGAGTAACGCTCAGAGAACACTCTAGAGTAACGCTCAGAGAACACTAGAGTAACACTCAGAGAACGTTTTAGAGTAACGCTCAGAGAACGCTTTAGAGTAACGCTCAGAGAACACTCCAGAGTAACGCTCAGAGAACACTCAAGAGTAACGCTCAGAGAACGTTCAAGAGTAACGCTCAGAGAACGTTCAAGAGTAACACTCAGAGAACGTTCAAGAGTAATGCTCAGAGAATACTCTAGAGTAACGCTCAGAGAACAGTCAAGAGTAACACTCAAGAGAACAGTCAAGAGTAACACTCAAGAGAACATTCAAGAGTAACGCTCAGAGAACGTTCAAGAGTTACATTCAAAGAACACTCTAGAGTAACGCTCAGAGAACGTTCAAGAGTAACGCTCAGAGAATACTCTAGAGTAACGCTCAGAGAACAGTCAAGAGTAACGCTCAGAGAACACTCAAGAGTAACGCTCAGAGAACACTCTAGAGTAACGCTCAGAGAACAGTCAAGAGTAACGCTCAGAGAACACTCTAGAGTAACGCTTAAAGAACAGTCAAGAGTAACGCTCAGAGAACAGTCAAGAGTAACGCTCAGAGAACAGCCAAGAGTAACGCTCAGAGAACACTCTAGAGTAACGCTCAGAGAAAACTAGAGTAACGCTCAGAGAACACTCTAGAGTAACGCTCAGAGAACACTCTAGAGTAACGCTCAGAGAACACTCTAGAGTAACGCTCAGAGAACACTCTAGAGTAACGCTCAGAGAACACTCTAGAGTAACGCTCAGAGAACACTCTAGAGTAACGCTCAGAGAACACTCTAGAGTAACGCTCAGAGAACACTAGAGTAACGCTCAGAGAACACTCTAGAGTAACGCTCAGAGAACACTCTAGAGTAACGCTTAGAGAACACTAGAGTAACACTCAGAGAACGCTTTAGAGTAACGCTCAGAGAACGCTTTAGAGTAACGCTCAGAGAACACTCCAGAGTAACGCTCAGAGAACACTCAAGAGTAACGCTCAGAGAACGTTCAAGAGTAAAGCTCAGAGAATACTCTAGAGTAACGCTCAGAGAACAGTCAAGAGTAACACTCAAGAGAACATTCAAGAGTAACGCTCAGAGAACGTTCAAGAGTTACATTCAAAGAACACTAGAGTAACGCTCAGAGAACCCTCTAGAGTAACACTGAGAGAACGTTCAAGAGTAACGCTCAGAGAACGTTCAAGAGTAACACTCAGAAAGTGTTCAAGAGTTACACTCAGAGAACACTAGAGTAGCGCTCAGAGAATGTTCAAGAGTTACACTCAGAGAACACTAGAGTAACGCTAAGAGAACACTAGAGTAACACTCAGAGAACACTCTAGAGTAACGCTCAGAGAACACTCAAGAGTAACGCTCAGAGAGCACTAGAGTAACGCCCAGAGAACACTCTAGAGTAACTCTCAGAGAACACTCTAGAGTAACGAGTAACGCTCAGAGAACGTTCAAGAGTAATACTCAGAGAAGAGTTACATTCAGAGAACACTAGAGTAACACTCAGAGAACGTTCAAGAGTAACACTCAGAGAGCGTTCAAGAGTAACACTCAGAGAACGTTCAAGAGTAACACTCAGAGAACGTTCAAGAGTAACACTCAGAGAACGTTCAAGAGTAACACTCAGAGAATGTTCAAGAGTAACGCTCAGAGAACACTAGAGTAACGCTCAGAGAACCCTCTAGAGTAACACTCAGAGAACACTCAAGAGTAACGCTCAGAGAACGTTCAAGACTAACACTCCGAGAATGTTCAAGAGTAACACTCAGAGAACGTTCAAGAGTAACACTCAGAGAACGTTCAAGAGTAAAACTCAGAGAACATTCAAGAGTAACGCTCAGAGAACGTTCAAGAGTAACGCTCAGAGAACACTCAAGAGTAACGCTCAGAGAACACTCAAGAGTACCGCTCAGAGAACACTAGAGTAACGCTCAAAGAACACTCTAGAGTAAATCTCAGAGAACGTTCAAGAGTAACGCTCAGAGAACACTCAAGAGTAACGCTCAGAGAGCACTAGAGTAACGCCCAGAGAACACTCTAGAGTAACTCTCAGAGAACACTCTAGAGTAACGAGTAACGCTCAGAGAACGTTCAAGAGTAATACTCAGAGAAGAGTTACATTCAGAGAACACTAGAGTAACACTCAGAGAACGTTCAAGAGTAACACTCAGAGAGCGTTCAAGAGTAACACTCAGAGAACGTTCAAGAGTAACACTCAGAGAACGTTCAAGAGTAACACTCAGAGAACGTTCAAGAGTAACACTCAGAGAATGTTCAAGAGTAACGCTCAGAGAACACTAGAGTAACGCTCAGAGAACCCTCTAGAGTAACACTCAGAGAACACTCAAGAGTAACGCTCAGAGAACGTTCAAGACTAACACTCCGAGAATGTTCAAGAGTAACACTCAGAGAACGTTCAAGAGTAACACTCAGAGAACGTTCAAGAGTAACACTCAGAGAACGTTCAAGAGTAAAACTCAGAGAGCGTTCAAGAGTAACACTCAGAGAACGTTCAAGAGTAACACTCAGAGAACATTCAAGAGTAACGCTCAGAGAACGTTCAAGAGTAACGCTCAGAGAACACTCAAGAGTAACGCTCAGAGAACACTCAAGAGTACCGCTCAGAGAACACTAGAGTAACGCTCAAAGAACACTCTAGAGTAAATCTCAGAGAACGTTCAAGAGTAACGCTCAGAGAACGTTCAAGAGTAACACTCAGAGAACGTTCAAGAGTAACACTCAGAGAACACTAGAGTAACGCTCAGAGAACACTCTAGAGTAACGAGTAACGCTCAGAGAACGTTCAAGAGTAATACTCAGAGAAGAGTTACATTCAGAGAACACTAGAGTAACACTCAGAGAACGTTCAAGAGTAACACTCAGAGAGCGTTCAAGAGTAACACTCAGAGAACGTTCAAGAGTAACACTCAGAGAACGTTCAAGAGTAACACTCAGAGAACGTTCAAGAGTAACACTCAGAGAATGTTCAAGAGTAACGCTCAGAGAACACTAGAGTAACGCTCAGAGAACCCTCTAGAATAACACTCAGAGAACACTCAAGAGTAACACTGAGAGAACGTTCAAGACTAACACTCCGAGAATGTTCAAGAGTAACACTCAGAGAACGTTCAAGAGTAACACTCAGAGAACGTTCAAGAGTAAAACTCAGAGAACATTCAAGAGTAACGCTCAGAGAACGTTCAAGAGTAACGCTCAGAGAACACTCAAGAGTAACGCTCAGAGAACACTCAAGAGTACCGCTCAGAGAACACTAGAGTAACGCTCAAAGAACACTCTAGAGAAAATCTCAGAGAACGTTCAAGAGTAACGCTCAGAGAACGTTCAAGAGTAACACTCAGAGAACGTTCAAGAGTAACACTCAGAGAACACTAGAGTAACCCTCAGAGAACACTAGAGTAACGCTCAGAGAACACTCTAGAGTAACGCTCAGAGAACATTCAAGAGCAACGCTCAGATAACACTTTAGAGTAACGCTCAGAGATAGTTCAAGAGTAACGCTCAGAGAACATTCAAGAGTAACACTCAGAGAACGTTCAAGAGTAACACTCAGAGAATGTTCAAGAGTAACGCTCAGAGAACACTCAAGAGTAACGCTCAGAGAACACTCAAGAGTAACGCTCAGAGAACACTAGAGTAACGCTCAAAGAACACTCTAGAGTAAATCTCAGAGAACGTTCAAGAGTAACGCTCAGAGAACGTTCAAGAGTAACGCTCAGAGAACGTTCAAGAGTAACGCTCAGAGAACATTCAAGAGTAACACTCAGAGAACGTTCAAGAGTAACACTCAGAGAACGTTCAAGAGTAACGCTCAGAGAACACTCTAGAGTAACGCTCAGAGAACACTCAAGAGTAACGCTCAGAGAACACTCAAGAGTAACGCTCAGAGAACACTCAAGAGTAACGCTCAGAGAACACTCAAGAGTAACGCTCAGAGAACACTCAAGAGTAACGCTCAGAGAACACTAGAGTAACGCTCAAAGAACACTCTAGAGTAAATCTCAGAGAACGTTCAAGAGTAACACTCAGAGAAGACTAGAGTAACGCTCAGAGAACACTAGAGTAACGCTGAGAGAACGTTCAAGAGTAACGCTCAGAGAACACTCTAGAGTAACGCTCAGAGAACATTCAAGAGCAACGCTCAGATAACACTTTAGAGTAACGCTCAGAGAACGTTCAAGAGTAACGCTCAGAGAACATTCAAGAGTAACACTCAGAGAACGTTCAAGAGTAACACTCAGAGAACACTAAAGTAACGCTCAGAGAACACTAGAGTAACACTCAGAGAACACTAAAGTAACACTCAGAGAACGTTCAAGAGTAATGTTCAGGGAACGTTCAAAACTAACACTCCGAGAACGTTCAAGAGTAACACTCAGAGAACACTAGAGTAACTCTCAGAGAACGTTCAAGAGTAACACTGAGAGAAAACTAGAGTATCGCTCAGAGAACACTAGAGTAACGCTCAGAGAACACTCTAGAGTAACGCTCAGAGAACATTCAAGAGTAACGCTCAGAGAACACTAGAGTAACGCTCAGAGAACACTCTAGAGTAACGCTCAGAGAACACTCTAGAGTAACGCTCAGAGAACATTCAAGAGTAACGCTCAGAGAACACTAGAGTAACGCTCAGAGAACATTCAAGAGTAACGCTCAGAGAACACTAGAGTAACACTCAGAGAACACTAGAGTAACTCTCAGAGAACGTTCAAGAGTAACGCTCAGAGAACACTAGAGTAACGCTCAGAGAACGCTCTAGAGTAACGCTCAGAGAACACTAGAGTAACGCTCAGAGAACACTAGAGTAACGCTCAGAGAACGTTCAAGAGTAACGCTCAGAGAACACTAGAGTAACGCTCAGAGAACAGTCAAGAGTAACGCTCAGAGAACACTCTAGAGTAACGCTCAGAGAACGTTCAAGAGTAACGCTCAGAGAACACTAGAGTAACGCTCAGAGAACACTAGAGTAACGCTCAGAGAACACTCTAGAGTAACGCTCAGAGAACACTAGAGTAACACTCAGAGAACGTTCAAGAGTAACGCTCAGAGAACACTCTAGAGTAACGCTCAGAGAACGCTCTAGAGTAACGCTCAGAGAACACTCTAGAGTAACGCTCAGAGAACACTCTAGAGTAACGCTCAGAGAACACTCTAGAGTAACACTGAGAGAACACTCTAGAGTAACGCTCAGAGAACACTCTAGAGTAACGCTCAGAGAACGCTTTAGAGTAACGCTCAGAGAACATGTTTTCGTAACTTAATGGAAACTTTTTTAGAGGACATTTATTGACAGCTGCACTGCATGCAGATGTGTGTAAACTAACTCTGGTGCATGAACGTTTGCCTCACACAAATGCAGAACTGTGAGGTCATGATGGGAAACACTCAGGGTTCTGCTGTCAGACTCGAGGACGCGCGCATGCATGTGGTTCAGCACATGTGCCTCCCTACTGATGTGAACTATTTTCCTGCTTGCGAGTGTGTGTGTTTGTGTTTGTGTGTGTGTGTGTGTGTGTGTGTGTGAGAGAGAGAAAGGAAAACACACTGATGCCAATCTGCCCGTATCTCTGATGACTTGCTAACTAGGGCAGCGATGCAATCTTAACCCTCACATTGCCTTTCGATCATTTTGACCCACAGATGATTTTCTGTTTTCTGAAAACGACAGTTAATGTTATTGCATTGGATTAAAATGTAATGAATTTACTCACACACACTCTAAAAAATGCTGGGTTCAAACAACCCAATTTCTGGGTTTGTCCATTTTCAACCCAACTTGGGTTATTTTTAACCCAGCATTTTGTAGAGTGCAGGGAATAACTCCCCAAATTATAATTTTTTATATTGTTTGTATAATTCCCCCCCACCATGTAGCACTTTTGAAAATGACCGGCCTACAAAAAAGCAGCAGTCAAATCACTCGTTATGTCAAATATTGGATTCAATGTTTGTTTTCTTTCAATTTCCTTTTCCATTGATCAGAGCTTGAGTGATTTTTTTTTTCATTCAAAAATGAATGTGCATGAGCTCAGACCAATGAAACAGTCACAGAAGGAAATCCAGAACCTGTGCTTGTTAAAGGGTTAGTTCACCCAAAAATGAAAATGATTTCATGAATTCCTCTCCCTCATGTCGTTGGACACCCGTCAGACCTTCGTTCATCTTCAGAACACAAAAATCAAAATAACGACTTTAATCCACTTTTAACTTCACGTTAAGCTATTGATGTGAACTCGACGAGAATATGACGCAGGTCCGGATAAAGTCGTTATTTAGATTTTTTTGGGCACAAAAACTATTCTCGCCGCTTCGTCAAATGATTGTCCAGGCGCTGTAGTGAGATGGGCTGTGTGTCGATGTGTTTAGGGCCTTTATGGGTCCTGTGAGTGGGAATGGACTGAATGCCAATGGAGGCCTATCTGAAGCCTTTCTCAGCTTTACACTAAAATATCTTCATCTGTGTTCTGAAGATGAACGAAGGTCTGACGGGTGACCGACGACATGAGGGAGAGTCATTCATGACATAATCTTCATTTTTGGGTGAACTAACCCTTTAAGTTGACAGAAATATCCAGTGATAGTGAAGCATGAGAGATCTGTGGACTGACCATCTCTACGGATCATCTTTACATCTCTACTCTTGATTTTCACACTCATCGCACATCTTAGGATGTGTGTATGAACCAAATCTCTGTTTCTTTTGGTCGCAGGCCAATCGTTGTCTCACCTCACCCCCTGTTCCTCTTCCTTTCTCCCAGTGGCTTCATTATCACATGCAAAAGAGGCACAAAAACTCGAATCAACATCTCACGCCGAGACAATCGCAGACTGAGACCTTCACACCAGCATATTCCTTTCTCGACGTATGAGCGTGATTTAGGCCTACAGAACCTCATGTGAAAGTCTTCATCCGGCGCTCTGGTCGCTCTACGCTGGTAATTGTGCAGTAATGCGAGTCTTTTGTCCTCTTTTATTCATCTGGTAAGCGACGTGACAAGACGCCACCTGCTAAACTGTGAACGCCTTCGCCTTTTGTTTCTGCACTTCGCAGGCGTGTCAGGAGTTACTGAGGCTGATGAAACAATTACAGCGCAATATTCTGCAGCCTTTACACTCTTAAGAATAAAGGTTCTGTACCGGCTCCATGACAAACCGCTAACATCAGAGGAATCTTTCAGGTGTACAAAAGCATTTTTTAAATATTCTTCACACTAAAAAAATATAACACATAGCATCAGTACAAAAAAACCCCAAAAAAACTAATTTTAAATGTAGATAAAATATATGTTCTTTTTTGTCAGCTAAAAGAAAAGTTATTTTCACCACACATCCATTGTTAGTAAATACTCTAAATAAAATGTTTTAAATGCAAGAAAAAAATTATATATATATATATATATATATATATATATATATATATATATATATATATATATATATATATATATATATATAAATAATCAGGAATTTGGCTTCTTTGGGTGAAAATTAAATTCGATTCGACTGAACATTAATCAAACTCCCCAACTGTGATGCTGTTATTGCCTCTAAAGTTAAAATCTTAACATGTTTAATTGTCAAAAAGCATTAAAGTATCATTGCAATATCCACAAAATTAATTAGTCAAAAAAAAAATTAAATATATATTAAGAAAATATTTGGCACATGCAGTCAAGACTCATTTAAAGCTCAGATTTGGAAACAAAGCTTTAGATCAAAAATACAGTAAAAAAAAAAAAAGAAAGAAAAGAAATAAATAAATATTATTATAGTGTAAATCAGCTGTTCTCTTTGTGAATATATCGTTCATATTTCTGTGGATATGGATGCATTTGATTTTTCAGGATTTCTTGAGTAATAGAAAGTTCAGAAGGACAGCATTTATTAGAAATATAATCTTTTGTAACATTATAAATGTCACTTTTGATCAATTTAATGCATCCTTGATGATTGCAAATATTAATTCCTCTCTTTTATTATTATTATTATTATTTTTTACCACAAATGTTTGAATGGTCTGCTGGTTTCCACAGAGATATGAACTGTGTTCAACACTGATAATAATCATAATGTGTGTTGATCATCAAATCCTCATATGAGAAAATGACACACACTCTCACACACACAAAGAGTTGTAGTTACAAAAACAATATGAATTCAGTTTCATAATAGTTTATATTATAATCATTATTTCAGAGATATGAGCGAAACTTTTAGGTTTTTACAGCGCCTCTTCAAACACACTGTGTGTTGCACACTTCATTTTGTAGGCTAGGAGTGTAGCTGGGAATATTTCCAAATTGATTCCCATTTAGACATTATAATCTATTAGCATCTCCTCCTCTTTGTCTGGAAGATGTAATGTGCAAGAAGCTTGAGCCAGCAAAACCAACAACTCAACATAACAGTATCATCAGTTACAGGAGTGGAGCCGTGACTGGTGACATGTGCAAATGCTGCGTTGTGCACACACACACACACGCACACACACGCACACACACCCACACACGGACGCACACACGCACACACCCACCCGCACATACACACATACGCACACGCACACACGGACGCACACACACGCACACACGGACGCACACACACCCACACACGCACATATGCACAAACGCACACACACGTACACACGGACGCGCACACACACGCACACACACGCGCACACACGCGCACACACGCGCACACACGCGCACACATGAGAAATCTTTTATTCAAATGCTGCGTTCGATTAGCGCTGATTAATTCGATGACGTTTGGCCTTTTTCAGATCATCTGCGTTATCAATAACTGCACATAAAAACATTGTGTTTCAGAAGAAAGAACAGAAGCACACGGGTCAAGATCAAGGGGTCAAGATCAAGGTCAAGGGGTCATGGGATCAGTGTCAAAGTCGAGGGGTCAAGGGGTCGAGTCCCGGGCACACGAGCACTGATCAAATCTGAAGCGTCTGCCAAATGCATTTAAATGTGAAATACTGTCGCAGTTTTCTGTTTTATTTAACGCATCACCTGCCGTTTCTTTGAGAAATTTACAAGCAATTTCTGAGTGAAAAATGTTTCCACACCGTTTTGTTTCAGTGCAAAAGAGTTCGAGTGTTTCCTCATGCGTGAGGTGACCCAGAACACACACATCCGCTGAGATCAGTGTGTGAGCGCTTCAACAACACGCTTACATTAAACGGAAAAGAAACGATTTTTCCACGTTGTAAATAAAGATTATTGGGTTTACCATTTTTATGATTAAATAGTTCCACTTTATATCATACAAATAAATACAAATGACTAAGAATTGATATAATTACTACTTTTGACACAACTTGTTCATAACACTGATTTGAATATTATAATCTTGTATCATAATGATAAATAAAAAATATAAAGAGAGAAAAAAAGATTAAAAGTAAAGTGCATTTAACGTCAGGGGGTTCATGCATTTCTGAAAAGCGTAATTAAATCATGAAAAGTTAAATTATAGTAAATAAATAAAAACAAAAATTAAATATTTGATTTGCTGGTGCTGTGTGGCCTCTTAATTTCCCGTAATTACTCGGCTCGTGTCATGTTCATGTTTGTGTCATCAGATGTTACAAGTGTGTGTAACTCAACAAAACCTTTGAGAAAAGAAGATTTAAAAATTAAAAAACGGGAATCACGGAGTTATGGATAAAACGGCCATTTTGTGGATATTAAGTAATCAACAAAAAAAAGTACTGATAATTATTTTGAAGTGCAATAATACAAGTATTTATTTTTTCTAATCTGATTATGTAATCCAGATTACATGTAATCACTTACTACCCAGCACCACACATACACACACACACACACACACACACACACACACACACACACACACACACACACACATTCTGCATTTTTACTTTCTCAAATCAACTCACAACTCAGACTCTCTCTCTCTCTCACACACACACACACACACACACTCTCTCTCTCTCTCTCTCTCTCTCACACACACACACAACTCACACTCTCTCTCTCTCTCTCACACACACACTCTCTCTCTCTCTCACCCACACACACTCTCTCTCTCTCTCTCTCACACACACACACAACTCACACTCTCTCTCTCTCTCACACACACACTCTCTCTCTCTCTCTCTCTCTCTCTCACACACTCTCTCTCTCTCTCTCTCTCTCACACACACACACACTCTCTCTCTCTCTCTCTCTCTCTCTCTCTCTCTCTCACACACACACACACACACAACTCACACTCTCTCTCTCACACACACACGCGCGCACACGCATACACGCACACACACGCACACACACACACACACACACACACACACTACCCATCACAGGAAACATTCTGCATTTTTACTTTCTCATAAAAACTCCTCCTGTGTGATTTATAAGCCTTTTGTAAAGTGGGGCCATGGGTAATGTCCTCATATTTCACCCTCTCCTGTAATACCTGTGTCATACCCATGGCATTATACACATTTGTGTCCTGTCACAAAAAACATGCCCACACACACACACACACACACACACACACACACACACACACACACGCACACATCAACACTGGCCACTGTGAGCAGTCACCAACTAACTAATTCTACAGAAATCAAACATATCCCCTAAAATATTGTCAGAAGCTCCTCCTGGTTTGGACAGAGCCAGTGAAGAAGCCGGTGTGATGAAAGGCCGAGTCTGCTGGACGGCCCACAGAGTGAGAGGCCAATTCTGGCACATCTGGACCGGACCGGGCCAATTCTGGCACTCACAGCAGGTCTGATGTGGAGGCCAATGCTTTGGTCCCGCTCCGGGGAGATCTGATCTACCTCTGAAACACACACACTCCTCGGGCAGCAGGGGGCGGGGCCAGGGAATTACGCCACCTGATTGGGTGGTTACCGCACAACTTAGCGTGAGATTGGCTCTGCCGTAAAGGTTGCATTTGGGGAGACAGAAGCAGAGGTTAGCTGAGGAAACCTGGAGCTCATCCTGCAGCGTCTCACCATCAGTCACACAGATGAATAAAGCGGCCGCTGAGAAAGACCTTGGGCAGCTTCGCTTCAACGGGGCTTGTAAACGTCCCCATCATTATTCATTTCTGTATTTTTAACTCAACTTCACATCTTTAAAAAATGTTGCTGTGAACGTGGCGATTTATATCACTTGCCTTGGTCTTTTTTATTGATGAGGTAGACGTTTAATAAATAATGTAATGAACAGAAATCACACTTATGCTTGTTACGCTACAGCTGAAGTGAAGTGACATTATTCCCATCATTATCATTTCTGTATTTTTAACTCAACTTAAAGGGGTGGTTCTGTGTTTTGTTTTTTTCTACAATCTAAAAAAATGCTGGGTTGTTTTAACCCAGCGGTTGGGTTGTTTTAACCCTGCGGTTGGGTTGTTTTAACCCAGCGATTGGGTTGTTTTAACCCAGCAATTGGGTTGTTTTAACCCAGCATTTGGGTTGTTTTAACCATGCGGTTGGGTTGTTTTAACCCAGCGATTGGGTTGTTTTAACCCTGCGGTTGGGTTGTTTTAACCCAGCGATTGGGTTGTTTTAACCCAGCATTTGGGTTGTTTTAACCCTGCGGTTGGGTTGTTTTAACCCAGCGATTGGGTTGTTTTAACCCTGCGCTTTAACCCTGTTTTAACCCTGCGGTTGGGTTGTTTTAACCCAGCATTTGGGTTGTTTTAACCCTGCGGTTGGGTTGTTTTAACCCAGCATTTGGGTTGTTTTAACCCTGCGGTTGGGTTGTTTTAACCCAGCGATTGGGTTGTTTTAACCCTGCGGTTGGGTTGTTTTAACCCAGCATTTGGGTTGTTTTAACCCAATGATCAGGTTGTTTTAACCCAATGATTGGGTTGTTTTAACCCTGTGGTTGTTTTTTTTTAACCCAGCATTTGGGTTGTTTTAACCCAGCATTTGGGTTGTTTTAACCCAGCGATTGGGTTGTTTTAACCCTGCGGTTGGGTTAAATATTTCCTTAAGACAAGCCAATCGCTGGGTTAGTCCATATTTGACCCAACATTGGGTTGTTTTTTTACCCAGATTTTTTTAAAGCGGCCGCTGAGAAAGACCTTAGCCAGCTTTGCTTCAAGAGGGCTTGTAAACGTACCCATTATTTATAATTTCTGTATTTTTAACTCAACTTCACATCTTTAAAGGGGTGGTTCTGTGTTTTTTTCTTCTACACTCTAAAAAAATGCTGGGTTGTTTTAACCCAATGTTGGGTCAAATATGGACTAACCCAGCAAATGGGTTGTTTTAACCCAGCGATTGGGTTGTTTTAACCACGCGGTTGGGTTAAATATTTCCTTAAGACAAGCCAATCGCTGGGTTAGTCCATATTTGACCCAACATTGGGTTGTTTTTTACACAGAATTTTTTTTAAAGCGGCCGCTGAGAAAGACTTTGGCCAGCTTTGCTTCAAGAGGGCTTGTAAACGTACCCATTATTTATCATTTCTGTATTTCTAACTCAACTTCACATCTTTAAAGGGGTGGTTCTGTGTTTTTTTCTTTCTACACTCTAAAAAATGCTGGGTTGTTTTAACCCAATGTCGGGTCAAATATGGTCTAACCCAGCAACTGGGTTGTCTTAAGCAAATATTTAACCCAACTGTGCGGTTAAAACAACCCAGTTGCTGGGTTAGTCCATATTTGACCCAGCATTGGGTTATTTTTTTAACCAGATTTTTTTAAAGCGGCCGCTGAGAAAGACCTCGGGCAGCTTTACTTCAAGAGGGCTTGTAAACGTCCCCCATTATTTATCATTTCTGTATTTTTAACTCAAATTCACATCTTTAAAAAATGTTGATGTGAACGTGGCGATTTTTTTATCACTTGTCTTGGTCTTATTTATTGATGAGGTAGACGTTTAATAAATAATGTAACGAACAGAAGAAATCACACTTATGCTTGTTACGCTACAGCTGAAGTGATGTGACGAGTGCGCTGTATGTATATTTAAAACCTCAGCTGTGCTCCTAAATCATCTGAAATTATATGAACACCAAAGACTAACCAGACATGACTCTTTTATGTAAATCTGAGGTCTGTCTTAAAAGCAACGGTCTATTGACGCAGATTCATACTGACTAAACTCTCATTGGTCAATAACCCGGCTCCACATGACTGTACCGTGCAACAGTCCCCGCCCACTTTTTCCACTCCGAGAGTATTTTGTTTTAATTAATTTCTCATTCAAAAAAGTCTTTATAAATGCATTAAAATCCATAAACAAAGCAATGAGGTGAATCATAAGACTACAATCTCTGATTTAAAGCATAAAAAATAATACACAAATGTACAAGACTGTGTAGCGAGGAAAAGAACTACAAATCCCATGAAGCATTGCCAACAGTATTACTGAATTAAAAACAATGGAGAAATATAAAAATGTTGACTATGTATATAGAAATGAAGTATTTTAAGATTGCAATAATATTTTGAGAGCGTAATTGGAGGAGTTTCATGGGAGAGGGCGGACGAGTTATTTTGTTGCGTTCTCCTTGTTTCGACTCTCTGATTGGTGGAATTTTCATGGGCATCATGGGTAATGTAGTTTTCCCCCACAAATTCATACTGACTGAACTGTCATTGGTCCATAATCTGGCTCCACATGACTGAACCATGCAACAGTCCTCGCCGGTTCTTTAACTCCGGGAGTATTTTGTTTGAATTCCTTTCTCATTCAAAAAAGTCTTAATAAAAGCATTAAAAGCCATGGACCAAGCTGAAAGGTGAATCATTACACTACAAACTTTCATTTTAAGCAGACAAAAAGGGTTCTGTACAAGACTGTGTAGTGAGGGAAAGAACTACAAATCCCATGAAGCATAATAGAATTAAAAACTATGGAGAAATTTAAAATGACTCATTTAAAAATGTTTTAAATGAAGCTAAATGAAGTCCAAGCTACAGGGTGAATCACAACACTACAAACTTTGATTTAAAGAACAAAAGATTGTGTAGTGAGGGAAAGAACTACAAATCCCATGAGGCATTGCCCTAAAAAAGGAGACAAATGTTAATTGTGTATAAAAACAAAGTATTTTAAGATTACTGACAAAAGTGCAAGTATTTTCGTGTTTTGAGAGTGTAGGGCGATTGACTTGATATTCGCGGTGCTTTATGTGAGTGGGCGGGGCTAATGAGCTCTTTTGGCGCGTTCTGCTTGTTTTGACTCTGGTGGAATTTTCTGCACAGCATCATGGGTAATGTAGTTTTTCACCACAGATTACTACTGACTGAACTCTCATTGGTCCATAATCCGGCTCCACATGACTATAGAGTGTGACAGTCCCCGCCCACTTCTTCAATTCCGGGAGAATTTCTTTTTAATTGATTTCTCATTCCAGAAAGTCTTTATAAAAGAGTAACATGAACAGAGCAATGAGATCAATCATAAGACTACAAACTCTGCAGCAAAAAAATAAATAATAATTTATACAAAATGTACAAGACGTGTAGTGTGTAGTGACGGAAGGAACTACAAATCCCATGAATCATTGTCAACAATTTAACTGAATTAAAAACAATGGAGAAATATAAAAAATGTTGATTACGTATATAAAAACTAAATATTTTTTGTATATAGATTATTGCAATTATATTTTGAGAGTGTAATTCGGGGAGCTTCATAGGAGTGAGCGGAGCTAAAGATCTCTTTTGTTGTGTTCTCCTTGTTCCGCCTCTCTGATTGGTGGAATTTTCATGGGCATTATGGGTAATGTAGTTTCCCCCCACAAATTCAACAACTAAGATGAAATAATGCAGGCTAACGGTTTCAACAGAAGCAAATAACATCGTGCTCTGTGAAATACTTGATTCTGATTGGTCAATCGCGCATTCCAGCGGTATGTTATTTCCAGATAACACACACCGCTCATCCGGGTACTACGAGTTATCTTGACCGGTTCTACTTCTGTGCTTAACGCTGGCGCCATCTTGTGGCTTAAACAGCCGTGGGTTACAATGGAAGACTTCAAGGCGTGTTTCCTTTATAAAGTTTTAAATATGGATATTTTTCCCACACAAACGCATCGATTGGAATCAGACGGCTCTATTAACCCATCGGAGTCGTGTGGAGCACGTTATTTGACGGACAGCTGCATTTAATGGACTTCAGAAACAGCTCCAACTACTGCTGGGATTAACGTTAGCCTGGACTTTTGAAATATAACTCTGATTGTATTTGTCTGACAGAAGAATGTCATAAACACCTATAATGACCTGAGGGTGAGTAAATCAGAGGCTTGGGTTCATCTTTGGCTGAACTAACCCTTTCAGCATTCATTCTCAACATTTAGCAGCAATAGATAAAGGCTTAAAGCAGGTTGGAACTGTTTTTCTTCGCGGACGCTTTGCGTAAGAGCTAATAAAATATTTAATCTCAAGACAATATTTTGTGTCTAATTTATTTGAGACTAGTAGCCGTGTAATAAGCGGGATAATGTCCACCCAGCCGGTTGTTATCGCAGAATAAACCCCTTCAGAGTGACGCTCCGCTTCGCCTCGGGGTCCTGATCACTCTGGAGGGGTTTATTCTGCGATAACAACCGGCTGGTGGACATTAGCCCTTACTTAACCCGTGGGGTTTAATCTGGAGTCGGCCCACCCTCTCTAACAGCTCCAGCTCTTCTGGGAAGGCTTTCCTCAAGGTTTAGGAGTGTGTTTATGCAAGACCTAAACCTGATCACTCTGTCGGGGTTTATTCTGCGATAACAACCGGCTGGGTGGACATTATTCGTTACTTAACAACCTTGTAGCTCAGAGTAAAGCTGTCATAAAGCTCCACTGTGTGATATTTTCCCCCATCTAGCGGTGTAAAGGTATACGACCATCCAGTGAATATTCGTTTCTGTTCCTCTCAATTCTGATTTCATTTAACTCCTACGGTGGCCGATTTAGTCCAAGACTAACACGGCTTCCAGTTTGACCTCGTCAATGAGTGCCATCGAGTGTTAAAACGTTAAAAGCGAAGCTTGAATTTACAGGTATGTCCCTCTTTGGCTACTGTACTTTCAAGATGGAGGAGCAACATGGCGACCGGCATTCGAACCCCTCACCCGTATGTGTTTTCAACGGCATATTATAAACTCACGAGAATACTTTATTACTTGAAAGAAGGAAATATACATTAATGAGCACATATATTTTTGAAAGAACTGAGTGTTTTTAGCGAAGAATAAACTAAAAAAGTTACAGTGTAGCTTTAAAGGTTATCGTAAAAAATCTATTTCCATATGCACTGGAAAAAAAAATGGCCATAATTGAACATTTATTAGTGACTGATCACATCTAAAAAAATTTGTTGGCCAAATTGAATTTCTGTGAATTAAACAGCATCAATTCACCGAGTTTCAATTTGGCCAACTGGAAAATGTAGATGTGATCAGTCACTAATAAATGTTCAATTATGGCCATTTTTTTTTTTTTTTTTTACTTCTGGAATCCGACTGTTGTGTCTATATAGAGAACAACCACAGCACTGGCCATTAATCTCTGCGTATGACGTAATCCAGTCTAAATTAAAAATATTAATTTAAGCCATTCATTTTAAGAATAAAAATGACAAAATTTGCATAAATACTTGAATATATTATAAAAATATTTAAACACTGTAAAAAAATACAAAAAAAGTTACATGGTTGCCTTAAAATTTTGAGTTCATTGAAATTAAAATTTTGAGTTAATACAATGAACATTTTTTGAGATTCGACAACCTTTATTAAAATATTATTAAAAGATTGTGTAAGCCTATTGGGTAATTGTGTGTTTTATTTGTGACGACGCAGACAAATTGTGCTATTTTCATGATTTATCACGTTTTATGTAGTTCAGATACAATAATATTTTAAGTTTCTATTTATTAAACAAATTTCCTTCATTGTATCAACTCAAATTTTTAATTTCAATAAACTCAAAATTTTAAGGCAACCAGGTTACTTACTTTTTTAAGTTAAACTTTTTTTTTTTTTTTAAAGTGAAGCGTTGTACACGTTTAGTCATGTTTGAATTATTATAATAACCTGCTTTTTAATTGCAGCTTCTCTGATCACGTCATCAACGATGCTTCATGAGCGGTTGGGTCACGGTTGTGCTCTCCGACACTTCGGCTAATGGCTTTCAGAGTGGACAGATGAATTACTTGTCGTGTCACGCCTGGTTAGGACGCGGTTTAAGTGAGACAAATCCACATAAAGACTTAACTGCTGCATCAATATGAAAACCGCAGCGTAGGGCTTCCCCAATAATTCACTTTAATTGCAGGCTTCAGTCAACTGAGATCTGTTTATTCAGAGCATTCATTAACCTCGAGACTCTGTCAATCAGACCACACATCATCATTAGTGAATAACACACTGATATTCCCTTCAAAGATCCAACAAACCAGTGACGCCATTCAGGAATTACTGCGGTTTAATGCATGCATAAGGATAAGGTGCACACACACACACACACACACACACACACACGCAAAATGACACTTCTTTAGCCTTAAATCATCACCAAATCAGCCATCACACCTGAAAAAATGCTTTTCTTACTTAGTAATTGTCTCGTTTCCAGTCTAAATATCTAACAATTCTTAAATCAAGATGCATTTACTAGATCAGTAAAACGACATGAGATATTTTTTCTTGTTTTGTTAAAAATAAAATTTTGCTTTAATTGCAGATCTGCCAATGGGGTGAGAAAAATAATCTTATTTCTGATTGAAATCTGGTTTCTGAACAGAAATAATATTATTTTTCTCACCCCATTGGCAGATCATTTTGCCTGTTTTAAGCAAAAACTCTCTTCATTTTGATATTTTTCCCCAGAAAACAAGCAGAAATATCTTGTCATTTAATTCATCTACACTGTAAAAAAATATAGTTGGTTTAACTTAAAAAAGTAAGTAAACTGGTTCCTTAAAATGTTGAGTTTATTGAAATAAAAAATTTGAGTTGATATAATGAAGGAAACTGGTTTAATAAATAGAAACTCAAAATATTATTGTATCTGAACCACATAAAACATGTGATAAATCATGAAAATAGCACAATTTGGCTGCGTCATCACAAATAAAACACACAATTACCCAATATGCTTACACAATCTTTTAATATTTTAATAAAGGTTGTCGACTCTCAAAAGATGTTCATTGTATTAACTCAAAATTTTAATTTCAATGAACTCAAAATTAAGGCAACCAGGTGACTTATTTTCTAAATATTTTTTACAGGGTAGTAAATGCATCTTGATTTAAGAATATTTAGAGATTCGGACTGGAAACAAGACAAAATCCTAAATAAGAAGAGCATTTTTTGCAGTCATCTGTCAATCAGAGAGACTTGTGCACTGAATAAAGCCCAGAACATGCCTGCATTAAACACTGCTCTTTAATAGGAACACAATATCCTCTTATCATATCAATCATCAAAGATTAGACATTAAACCCCGCAATAAAGGCAACGACTGCTTTTATCATTAATATGATGGATTACACAAGTAAAGCGGGTGGGGTTTAAAACGGGTGGGTGAGAAGAACCTCCTGCTGGTGAAACTTTTTTTTAAATACATGCAGCTTTGTAAATTGGATCCATTTATTAGCAGCGGATAAGACAGCATTCATTTCACAATGCACTCACACACCGTTCCACTGAGCACACTTATGACATATGAAAACCAGCTTAAAATACTAAGACATTTTATATGCACATCGCATATGAAGGGAACAAACATCAGGAGATGGATTTTACAGCCTCTCGACGTACGTACGCTGCCATAAAAATGTAGGCTAAAGTAAAATATGCTTTAATAATCACTCTAAAAATGAGATTATATTGGACAAAAGTGGAGAAGAGAATAAAGGCATTAATAAAGCGTGCAAGCATAAAAGCCGTATTTCTGTGCTCTGTCTGTAAGATTGTGATTTACAGTCGGGTCGTTATGACATGATCACACTTACAGAGGCTGGTAATGGGATCATCAATAAGATGGCGCTTGCCTTATAAAAATACCCCGAATAAACTGCACACACACACACACACACGTTTGTTTTTGTTACATATGGGGACATTCCATAGGCGTAATGGTTTTAATACTGTACAAACCGTATTTTCTATCCCCTTACACTGCCCCTAAACCTACCCATCACACACACACACACACACACACACACACACACTGCATTTTTACTTTCTCATAAAAACTCCTCCTGTGTGATTTATAAGCCTTTTGTAAAGTGGGGCCATGGGTAATGTCCTCATATTTCACCCTCTCCTGTAATACCTGTGTCATACCCATGGCATTATACACATTTGTGTCCTCATATGTCACAAAAACATGCCCACACACACACACACACACCCAAACCTGGCCTTCTGTGTTTGTGTGATTTAACGCTGATTGTGTGTTTGACTCCTCTGTGGATGATTTTTACACAAGCCAGATCCTAAACAGAAAAGTGTGTCCTTTTCAACACGCTTTTAACTCTCCAGACGGTGTGTGTAAACATCAGATGACGAAACTTCATCATCAAATGTTTTATTTCAGGTAGCCCACATCAAAAGGCCGTCACATTACCTGTCTTCACAAACGAATGATGTTATTATCAGCAGCAGAAGCGTGAGTTCATTTCTAAACAGCCGTTCTCAAGCCAAATAAATATAGAAGTCGCCTTTTTATGGGTTCTTCACAAGCCAGTGAGAGGTGTGTGTTACTGCTCACACACACACACACACACACACACACACACACACACACACACACACACACACACACACACACACACACACACACACACGCCTGTTTGTGAGAGACTTTAATATACGTTACAAAGAACAGACATCATTCTGGGTATGAATGTGAATTATATTTCTGATAGTGCTTCCAAAACACCTCAGTTTGCTCTAATGCACTTTAGACACACACTCTTAGAAGAAAACGTCCAGGCGCTACGTATCTGGAACCAATAAAAGGTTCTATAGAGCCCTTTTTAAATGCCAAAAGGCTTCTTTCTTGTCATTATAGAACCTTTTTAGTTTCTTTGGAGTTGAGTAGAGAACCCAGAACCCTTTTCTCAAGAGTGATGTGAACTCTGCGCTATATAAATATGAATATGAAGAAGGTTGCAAAAGGGCGATGCCATAGCACGACCGTTCCTCGTGTTGTGGAGAACCTTTAGTGATTATTCACCGGTGCAATTATAGAAACTTTGTTTAGAAGAGCTTAAGCTAATTATATCCTCAGATGTTGAGGATAATCAAAAACATAAATAAAATGAAAACGTCACCCTGGGTGAAAGGATCTCGGTCCTCACTCTGGTGCTTTGAGTCTCGATTATGCACAATGTGTGTGTGAAGATGGTTTATCTTACACTATAGTATAATATACTGCAGGAATAGATAGGGTGGGCTTCAGCTCGTTAAATCTTAACACAGTAAAGCGCACGCTCCCTAAACCTGATAGAGTGATACGCAAGTAAAAAAATCAACCCTTCAGCTGTGTTGTTTTTAACAATTATACACTCTAAAAATGCTGGGTTAAAAACAACCCAAGCTGGGTAATAGACAAACCCAGAATTTGGGTTGTTTGAATGGGTCCATTCACTGGGTTCAAACATCCCAAATTCTGGGTTTGTCCATTTTTAACCCAACTTGGGTTGTTTTTAACCCAGCATTTTTTAGAGTGTAACTTCAGCGCATGCATTACGCATTTTTTTAAATTTGCATCGCATCTCAAGCTTCCAGAAATCACGCGCAATTGCTGATTTGCATCGCATCACACAGTGCTTGATCTCAAGTTTCACTCTAAAAAATGCTGGGTTAAAAACAACCCAAGCTGGGTAACGGACAAACCCTGAAATTGGGTTGTTTGAACCCTAGTAAATGGACCCATTCAAACAACCCAATTTTGGGTTGTCCATTTTCAACCCAACTTGGGTTGTTTTTAACCCAGCATTTTTTTTTTTTTTAAGTGTACAGAAATCACGCGCAATTTACAGATGCAAAACTCATAGAAACGAGCTTCAAACCTTTCTCAGAATCCATTGGAGGAGCAGCAGAAGGCTCCAGCAGAGCAGCCTCATCGCACCGGTCCTGGAGAACACTAGTCCCGTTGAGTGAACATAAACCGGACACACACGACCGACCCAAAAGCATCCGCGGGGGAAGAGCTCGCGGCAGACTGGAGCTGTACGCCCGCGCTCTTGGAGTTATCTCGGCGACGCGGAGGCTCAGCTCTCGGAGTCCTGCTGGGCATTAGTGGAGTGAACATCCATTCGCGGCTCTCGGGTGTTACGGAGGTGAAAAGTTGGTGTTGGGAACAAACGGTGGCAACTTCTGCTGTCAGCTGGCGCCCACTGCCCTCATTACCGCGCCCGATTGGCGTTTAAAAAAGAAACTGTGTTGCGTTCTCTCACTCGAAAGCGCGCGCGCAGTGTAGACTTTGCGCGCTCTCTCTCTCTCTCTCTCTCTCTCTCTCTCTCTCTCTCTCTCTCTCTCTCTCTCTCTCTCTCTCTCTCTCTCTCTCTCTCTCCAGCTGAACGTGTGAATATCGATTTCAAAAGCCAACAGGTCAACAACCTCTCATGCGTAAAGCAAAAAATTGCAACAACAAAAAAAGTGCTTCAAGGTGTAAAAAACTGTATCCTGGTGCACTTTGGGTGTAGGGACGATCCAAATCACTATATATCAGACCAAGCCTAAATTAAATATAAAAAGCCTTTATTCCATCATAAAACCTTTTTAAAAAGTATTTTGTTACATCCGCGCGAGGTGCCAAAAGTTGCCACACCTCATCATATCCCCATTACTGTTATTTTGCATTGAGTAAAAAGTTTTCCTGAGCTTTAGACACAGAAAACATTGTTCCAATTTGACCAGAAAGCGGTGTGGAAAGAGCCTGGAGAGTGCGCGTCTTTAGAGTGCATGTTTGCATCTGATCTCGGTGTTAAAATGTGAAACGCGCGATCTGTGCCGAGAGCACACACACACACACACACACACACACACACTGGAACAGAGAGAATGCATGCAATCTTGCACGGATGGGAGAGGAAATTCAGGAAAATCACACACACTAACAATTCCGCGACGCCTCGGAGTTCATCGCGCGTGCCTCTGATAGATGGCAGATTTAAGATGGCGACCCTTCATCGCCCTCTTGCGAATGACTGAAAGAAAACATCTGCATGTCGACTTGCAATTATGACCGCGGGACTGTTATGCATAATTAATATGGTAAAATGATTGATGGAATAACTCAAAGGACAACATGTAAAGAGGTGCTGAAGCAGAATGCAACCGAGAACATGAAAATCTTGCACAGCTTTTGCAAATTGCCCTAATGGATACATATTGTTTGGAGCATCGAAATAAATGTTCCACTGGTTTCGTTTCCATTGTGATCCGGCGGCTCGTGTAGGATTGAAGTTGGCAGGTGAATTTGGCGGGCTGGTAAAGCGCGCGTTTTCTATTTCTCAGAGAACTACGCGCGCTTTAGCACAAATGAATGAACATGCCCGGGGAAAATGAGCGCAATTTTCCCACATATCCACTCATCTTTCCACTTCGCTCCCTTCTTCTCTGCAAATCAACACACTCATTTCTAGAACGACAAGAGGAGAGAGTTCGCCTTTATCACACGAACTAATGGACGAATATATGAACAGACAAATACTGAACATTTCTGACATCACCATATTTACGCACAAACAATTCAAGTCATGCAAAGCGCATTGGATTTTTGTACCTTTTAAATCTAGAGGCAGCAGCTGTGAACAAAAGCGGCACACATACACGCTTTAATCGTAGTTTGTCATCATAAAAATGCTATTTAAATAGTATTTGCCCTTAAAATCTAAATGTCAGTAATAAGGTCACGTGTGTACAGAAAGATCAAAAAGTAAAGTTACACTTCATTCTACTTCCTGATTGTTCACCTGTGGTTTATTCATCTACATAATCAATCCTCCACCATTAGCTACAGTCACTTTGCTAAAAGAACACGCCCGCTTACAAAAATATGTTCTGAGAATAATACAATAAGTTCCATTGTTTTAATAAATTGTGCATGAATATTAAACGAGGGAAAAAAATGGTACAACATGGCCATGATTTCCTAAATTGAGAAACAAATGATTATATCGTACGTATGATTTAGTAAAACAAGGAATGGATTATTATATCGTACTTATGATTTAGTAAAACAGGGAATGGATTATTATATCGTACTTATGATTTAGTAAAACAAGGAATGGATTATTATATCGTACGTGTGATTTAGTAAAACAGGGAATGGATTATTATATCGTACGTATGATTTAGTAAAACAGGGAATGGATTATTATATCGTACGTATGATTTAGTAAAACAGGGAATGGATTATTATATCGTACGTATGATTTAATAAAACAAGGAATGGATTATTATATCGTACGTATGATTTAGTAAAACAAGGAATGGATTATTATATCGTACGTGTGATTTAGTAAAACAGGGAATGGATTATTATATCGTACGTATGATTTAATAAAACAGGGAATGGATTATTATATCGTATGTATGATTTAGTAAAACAGGGAATGGATTATTATATCGTACGTATGATTTAGTAAAACAGGGAATGGATTATTATATCGTACGTGTGATTTAGTAAAACAGGGAATGGATTATTATATCGTACGTATGATTTAGTAAAACAGGGAATGGATTATTATATCGTACGTATGATTTAGTAAAACAGGGAATGGATTATTATATCATACGTATGATTTAGTAAAACAGGGAATGGATTATTATATCGTACGTATGATTTAGTAAAACAGGGAATGGATTATTATATCGTACGTATGATTTAATAAAACAAGGAATGGATTATTATATCGTACGTATGATTTAGTAAAACAAGGAATGGATTATTATATCGTACGTGTGATTTAGTAAAACAGGGAATGGATTATTATATCGTACGTATGATTTAATAAAACAGGGAATGGATTATTATATCGTATGTATGATTTAGTAAAACAGGGAATGGATTATTATATCGTACGTATGATTTAGTAAAACAGGGAATGGATTATTATATCGTACGTGTGATTTAGTAAAACAGGAACTGGATTATTATATCGTACGTATGATTTAGTAAAACAAGGAATGGATTATTATATCGTACGTATGATTTAATAAAACAGGGAATGGATTATTATATCGTACGTATGATTTAGTAAAACAGGGAATGGATTATTATATCGTACGTAAGATTAAGTATAAACAGGGAATGGATTATTATATCATACGTATGATTCATTAAAACAGGAAATGGATTATTATATCGTACGTGTGATTTAGTAAAAGAGGGAATGGATTATTATATCGTACGTATGATTTAGTAAAACAGGGAATGGATTATTATATCGTACGTATGGTTTAAAAAAAAAGGGAATGGATTATTATATCGTACGTATGATTTAGTAAAACAAGGAATGGATTATTATATTGTACGTGTGATTTAGTAAAACAAGGAATGGATTATTATATCGTACGCATGATTTAGTAAAACAGGGAATGGATTATTATATCATACGTATGATTTAATAAAACAGGGAATGGATTATTATATCGTACGTATGATTTAGTAAAACAGGGAATGGATTATTATATCGTACGTAAGATTAAGTATAAACAGGGAATGGATTATTATATCATACGTATGAATCATTAAAACAGGAAATGAATTATTATATCGTACGTGTGATTTAGTAAAACAGGGAATGGATTATTATATCGTACGCATGATTTAGTAAAACAGGGAATGGATTATTATATCGTACGTATGATTTAGTAAAACAGGGAATGGATTATTATATCGTACGTAAGATTAAGTATAAACAGGGAATGGATTATTATATCGTACGTATGATTCATTAAAACAGGAAATGGATTATTATATCGTAAGTGTGATTTAGTAAAACAGGGAATGGATTATTATATCGTACGTATGATTTAGTAAAACAGGGAATGGATTATTATATCGTACGTATGATTTAATAAAACAGGGAATGGATTATTATATCGTACGTATGATTTAGTAAATCAGGGAATGGATTATTATATCGTACGTATGATTTAGTAAAACAGGGAATGGATTATTATATCGTACGTAAGATTAAGTATAAACAGGGAATGGATTATTATATCGTACGTATGATTCATTAAAACAGGAAATGGATTATTATATCGTAAGTGTGATTTAGTAAAACAGGGAATGGATTATTATATCGTACGTATGATTTAGTAAAACAGGGAATGGATTATTATATCGTACGTATGATTTAATAAAACGGAATGGATTATTATATCGTACGTATGATTTAGTAAATCAGGGAATGGATTATTATATCGTACGTATGATTTAGTAAAACAGGGAATGGATTATTATATCGTACGTATAATTTAGTAAAACAGGGAATGGAGTATTATATCGTACGTATGATTTAGTAAAACAGGGAACGGATTATTATATCGTACGTATGATTTAATAAAACAGGGAATGGATTATTATATCATACGTATGATTTAGTAAAACAAGGAATGGATTATTATATCGTACGTATGATTTAGTAAAACAGGGAATGGATTATTATATCATATGTATGATTTAGTAAAACAGGGAACGGATTATTATATCGTGCGTATGATTTAATAAAACAGGGAATGGATTATTATATCAAACATATGATTTAGTAAAACAAGGAATGGATTATTATATCATACGTATGATTTAGTAAAACAGGGAATGGATTATTATATCGTACGTATGATTTAGTAAAACAGGGAAGGGATTATTATATCGTACGTATGATTTAGTAAAACAGGGAATGGATTATTATATCGTACGTGTGATTTAGTAAAACAGGGAATGGATTATTATATCGTACGTGTGATTTAGTAAAACAGGGAATGGATTATTATATCGTGCGTGTGATTTAGTAAAACAGGGAATGGATTATTATATCGTACGTATGATTTAGTAAAACAGGGAATGGATTATTATATCGTACGTGTGATTTAGTAAAACAGGGAATGGATTATTATATCGTACGTATGATTTAGTAAAACAGGGAATGGATTATTATATCGTACGTATGATTTAGTAAAACAGGGAATGGATTATTATATCGTACATATGATTTAGTAAAACAGGGAATGGATTATTATATCGTACGTATGATTTAGTAAAACAGGGAATGGATTATTATATCGTACGTGTGATTTAGTAAAACAGGGAATGGATTATTATATCGTACGTGTGATTTAGTAAAACAGGGAATAGATTATTATATCGTACGTGTGATTTAATAAAACAGGGAATGGATTATTATATCATATGTATGATTTAGTAAAACAGGGAACGGATTATTATATTGTGCGTATGATTTAGTAAAACAGGGAACGTATTATTATATCGTACGTATGATTTAGTAAAACAGGGAACGGATTATTATATCGTACGTATGATTTAGTAAAACAGGGAATAGATTATTATATCGTACGTATGATTTAGTAAAACAGGGAACGGATTATTATATCGTAAGTATGATTTAGTAAAACAGGGAATGGATTATTATATCGTACGTATGATTTAGTAAAACAGGGAACGGATTATTATATTGTACGTATGATTTAATAAAACAGGGAATGGAGTATTATATCATACGTATGATTTAGTAAAACAAGGAATGGATTATTATATCGTACGTATGATTTAGTAAAACAGGGAATGGATTATTATATCGTACGTGTGATTTAGTAAAACAGGGAATAGATTATTATATCGTACGTGTGATTTAGTAAAACAGGGAATGGATTATTATATCGTACGTGGAATTTAGTAAAACAGGGAATGGATTATTATATCATACGTATGATTTAGTAAAACAGGGAATGGATTATTATATCGTACGTATGATTTAGTAAAACAGGGAATGGATTATTATATCGTACGTGTGATTTAGTAAAACAGGGAATGGATTATTATATCATACGTATGATTTAGTAAAACAGGGAATGGATTATTATATCATACGTATGATTTAGTAAAACAGGGAATGGATTATTATATCATACGTATGATTTAGTAAAACAGGGAATGGATTATTATATCCTACGTATGATTTAGTAAAACAGGGAATAGATTATTATATCATACGTGTGATTTAGTAAAACAGGGAATGGATTATTATATCGTGCGTATGATTTAGTAAAACAGGGAATGGATTATTATATCGTACGTGTGATTTAGTAAAACAGGGAATAGATTATTATATCGTACGTGTGATTTAGTAAAACAGGGAATGGATTATTATATCGTACGTGTGATTTAGTAAAACAGGGAATGGATTATTATATCGTACGTATGATTTAGTAAAACAGGGAATGGATTATTATATCGTACGTGTGATTTAGTAAAACAGGGAATGGGTTATTATATCGTACGTATGATTTGGTAAAACAGGGAATGGATTATTATATCGTACGTATGATTTAGTAAAACAGGGAATGGATTATTATATCGTACGTATGATTTAGTAAAACAGGGAATGAATTATTATATCGTACGTATGATTTAGTAAAACAGGAAATGAATTATTATATCGTACGTATGATTTAGTAAAACAGGGAATGGATTATTATATCGTACGTATGATTTAGTAAAACAGGGAATGGATTATTATATCGTACGTATGATTTAGTAAAACAGGGAATATATTATTATATCGTACGTATGATTTAATAAAACAGGGAATGGATTATTATATCGTACGTATGATTTAGTAAAACAGGGAATGGATTATTATATCGTACGTATGATTTAGTAAAACAGGGAATGGATTATTATATCGTACGTATGATTTAGTAAAACAGGGAATGGATTATTATATCGTACGTGTGATTAAGTAAAACAGGGAATGGATTATTATATCGTACGTGTGATTTAGTAAAACAGGGAATGGATTATTATATCGTACGTATGATTTAGTAAAACAGGGAATGGATTATTATATCGTACGTATGATTTAGTAAAACAGGGAATGGATTATTATATCGTACGTGTGATTTAGTAAAACAGGGAATGGATTATTATATCGTACGTATGATTTAGTAAAACAGGGAATGGATTATTATATCGTAAGTGTGATTTAGTAAAACAGGGAATGGATTATTATATCGTACGTATGATTTAGTAAAACAGGGAATGGATTATTATATCGTATGTGTGATTTAGTAAAACAGGGAATGGATTATTATATCGTACGTGTGATTTAGTAAAACAGGGAATGGATTATTATATCGTACGTATGATTTAGTAAAACAGGGAATAGATTATTATATCGTACGTATGATTTAGTAAAACAGGGAATGGATTATTATATCGTACGTATGATTTAATAAAACAGGGAATGGAGTATTATATCGTACGTATGATTTAGTAAAACAGGGAACGGATTATTATATCGTACGTATGATTTAGTAAAACAGGGAACGGATTATTATATCGTACGTATGATTTAGTAAAACAGGGAATGGATTATTATATCGTACGTATGATTTAGTAAAACAGGGAACGGATTATTATATCGTACGTATGATTTAATAAAACAGGGAATGGAGTATTATATCGTACGTATGATTTAGTTAAACAGGGAACGGATTATTATATCGTACGTATGATTTAATAAAACAGGGAATGGATTATTATATCATACGTATGATTTAGTAAAACAAGGAATGGATTATTATATCGTACGTATGATTTAGTAAAACAGGGAATGGATTATTATATCGTACGTGTGATTTAGTAAAACAGGGAATAGATTATTATATCGTACGTGTGATTTAGTAAAACAGGGAATGGATTATTATATCGTACGTGGAATTTAGTAAAACAGGGAATGGATTATTATATCATACGTATGATTTAGTAAAACAGGGAATGGATTATTATATCGTACGTATGATTTAGTAAAACAGGGAATGGATTATTATATCGTACGTATGATTTAGTAAAACAGGGAATGGATTATTATATCGTACGTGTGATTTAGTAAAACAGGGAATGGATTATTATATCATACGTATGATTTAGTAAAACAGGGAATGGATTATTATATCATACGTATGATTTAGTAAAACAGGGAATGGATTATTATATCATACGTATGATTTAGTAAAACAGGGAATGGATTATTATATCCTACGTATGATTTAGTAAAACAGGGAATAGATTATTATATCGTACGTGTGATTTAGTAAAACAGGGAATGGATTATTATATCGTGCGTATGATTTAGTAAAACAGGGAATGGATTATTATATCGTACGTGTGATTTAGTAAAACAGGGAATAGATTATTATATCGTACGTGTGATTTAGTAAAACAGGGAATGGATTATTATATCGTACGTGTGATTTAGTAAAACAGGGAATGGATTATTATATCGTACGTATGATTTAGTAAAACAGGGAATGGATTATTATATCGTACGTGTGATTTAGTAAAACAGGGAATGGATTATTATATCATACGTATGATTTAGTAAAACAGGGAATGGATTATTATATCATACGTATGATTTAGTAAAACAGGGAATGGATTATTATATCATACGTATGATTTAGTAAAACAGGGAATAGATTATTATATCGTACGTATGATTTAATAAAACAGGGAATGGATTATTATATCGTACGTATGATTTAGTAAAACAGGGAATGGATTATTATATCGTACGTATGATTTAGTAAAACAGGGAATGGATTATTATATCGTACGTATGATTTAGTAAAACAGGGAATGGATTATTATATCGTACGTATGATTTAGTAAAACAGGAAATGAATTATTATATCGTACGTATGATTTAGTAAAACAGGGAATGGATTATTATATCGTACGTATGATTTAGTAAAACAGGGAATGGATTATTATATCGTACGTATGATTTAGTAAAACAGGGAATATATTATTATATCGTACGTATGATTTAGTAAAACAGGGAATGGATTATTATATCGTACGTATGATTTAGTAAAACAGGGAATGGATTATTATATCGTACGTATGATTTAGTAAAACAGGGAATGGATTATTATATCGTACGTATGATTTAGTAAAACAGGGAATGGATTATTATATCGTACGTGTGATTAAGTAAAACAGGGTATGGATTATTATATCGTACGTGTGATTTAGTAAAACAGGGAATGGATTATTATATCGTACGTATGATTTAGTAAAACAGGGAATGGATTATTATATCGTACGTATGATTTAGTAAAACAGGGAATGGATTATTATATCGTACGTGTGATTTAGTAAAACAGGGAATGGATTATTATATCGTACGTGTGATTTAGTAAAACAGGGAATGGATTATTATATCGTACGTATGATTTAGTAAAACAGGGAATGGATTATTATATCGTACGTATGATTTAGTAAAACAGGGAATGGATTATTATATCGTACGTATGATTTAATAAAACAGGGAATGGATTATTATATCGTAAGTGTGATTTAGTAAAACAGGGAATGGATTATTATATCGTACGTATGATTTAGTAAAACAGGGAATGGATTATTATATCGTAAGTGTGATTTAGTAAAACAGGGAATGGATTATTATATCGTAAGTGTGATTTAGTAAAACAGGGAATGGATTATTATATCGTACGTATGATTTAGTAAAACAGGGAATGGATTATTATATCGTACGTGTGATTTAGTAAAACAGGGAATGGATTATTATATCGTACGTATGATTTAGTAAAACAGGGAATGGATTATTATATCGTACGTATGATTTAGTAAAACAGGGAATGGATTATTATATCGTACGTATGATTTAGTAAAACAGGGAATGGATTATTATATCGTACGTATGATTTAGTAAAACAGGGAATGGATTATTATATCGTACGTATGATTTAGTAAAACAGGGAATGGATTATTATATCGTACGTATGATTTAGTAAAACAGGGAATGGATTATTATATCGTACGTGTGATTAAGTAAAACAGGGTATGGATTATTATATCGTACGTGTGATTTAGTAAAACAGGGAATGGATTATTATATCGTACGTATGATTTAGTAAAACAGGGAATGGATTATTATATCGTACGTATGATTTAGTAAAACAGGGAATGGATTATTATATCGTACGTGTGATTTAGTAAAACAGGGAATGGATTATTATATCGTACGTGTGATTTAGTAAAACAGGGAATGGATTATTATATCGTACGTATGATTTAGTAAAACAGGGAATGGATTATTATATCG
This sequence comes from Pseudorasbora parva, assembly GCF_024679245.1. NCBI lineage: Eukaryota > Metazoa > Chordata > Actinopteri > Cypriniformes > Gobionidae > Pseudorasbora > Pseudorasbora parva. The sequence goes on from NC_090183.1 coordinate 1,087,968, forward strand.
TACGTATGATTTAGTAAAACAGGGAATGGATTATTATATCGTACGTATGATTTAATAAAACAGGGAATGGATTATTATATCGTAAGTGTGATTTAGTAAAACAGGGAATGGATTATTATATCGTACGTATGATTTAGTAAAACAGGGAATGGATTATTATATCGTAAGTGTGATTTAGTAAAACAGGGAATGGATTATTATATCGTAAGTGTGATTTAGTAAAACAGGGAATGGATTATTATATCGTACGTATGATTTAGTAAAACAGGGAATGGATTATTATATCGTACGTATGATTTAGTAAAACAGGGAATGGATTATTATATCGTAAGTGTGATTTAGTAAAACAGGTAATGGATTATTATATCGCGCGTGTGATTTAGTAAAACAGGGAATGGATTATTATATTGTATGTAATATTAAAACGATACAAAAGATCATATAACTTTAAATGAACTTTCTATTTAAATCACTTAAAGAGCGAGAGAATCTTGCCAGAACGTTCTGAGAACTTTTCCTGTTACCTGGGACAGCTCTAAGAATATTATTATAGATAAATTAATAATAATGTGTCAAGAAAAGAAAAAAAAGTGAATTTAACTGAACGACGGAACATCCATGCATGTATTGACTTATTGAGCATTAGTGCGGTGCAGAAGGAGCTCAGATTCTGTCGTTTGTTAATAGAAAATTACACCGTGGTAAAGATTCTTTGTTTGGACTTCCACTGTCGCCAGCAGAGAGAGAGCAGCTCACAGTAAATCACAATGACAAAGCTAAATTACTAATTACATCAGCACAATTTAAAAACAGAACAAGCCAGATTCACTTTAGAAGAACACAAATCAGAGAGTGTAGTGTCCTTAAATCTACGCTCAGCCTGTCGAATAACCCAGATTACGAGGCTTCCCGATATATAACGTGCTGAGAACGTCACAAAAAGTCGTGAAGAAACAAACACAGATGAAAGTTAGAGTATCTCAGAGGCTAATCCTCGATAAACATTAATGTTCTTCACACCTGAAGTCAAGTATAATAAATAGCTTTGTGATTCTGAACGCCTGCTCAGTTTTGATGAGAAACTTACATTAGCATTTTGCTGACCTTTAACTTATGATAATATAAACTATCAGCATTATCGATTAGGAAAGAGAACAACACTGCAAGTTGTTGCTCAGTTCATTTCATTTGTTTGCTGAGTAAAAACAGTTTAATATACACTTTCCTCTGGGCTGTTATTGGACAAACGGCGAGTTCAGAATCACATTATCAAGTGCTTTTTGATCCGATGTTCAGCCGAGATGCGTTTTCTACTTTTAAAAACATTTTCCTGGTTGAGATTTATGTATTATTGCACTCGTCTTTACTCCTCTATTGGCCGTATATCGAGTGAAGCGCTTCAGGAACAAGAACAAAGGTAGGCAGGGCTTGATTGATGCTATTGGTGGATCTCATGTGAGTGACAGGTTGCCCCGCCCTCGTCATCAGAGAAGAGATATTGTTGCTATTTCTCAATTCTGACTTTATATCTCACAATTCTGACTTTATATCTCACAATTCTGACTTTATATCTCTCAATTCTGACTTTATATCTCACAATTCTGACTTTATATCACACAATCCTGACTATATCTCACAATTCTGACTTTATATCACACAATTCTGGCTTTATATCTCACAATCCTGACTTTATATCTCTCAATCCTGACTTTATATCACTCAATCCTGACTTTATATCACACAATTCTGACTTTATATCTCACAATTCTGACTTTATATCTCACAATTCTGGCTTTATATCTCACAATCCTGACTTTATATCTCTCAATCCTGACTTTATATCACTCAATCCTGACTTTATATCTCACAATTCTGACTTTATATCACACAATTCTGGCTTTATATCTCACAATCCTGACTTTATATCTCTCAATCCTGACTTTATATCACTCAATCCTGACTTTATATCACACAATTCTGACTTTATATCTCACAATTCTGACTTTATATCTCACAATTCTGGCTTTAAATCTCACAATCCTGACTTTATATCTCTCAATCCTGACTTTATATCACTCAATCCTGACTTTATATCACACAATTCTGACTTTATATCTCACAATTCTGACTTTATATCACACAATTCTGGGTTTATATCTCACAATCCTGACTTTATATCTCACAATCCTGACTTTATATCTCACAATTCTGACTTTATATCTCTCAATCCTGACTTTATATCTCTCAATCCTGACTTTATATCACTCAATCCTGACTTTATATCACACAATTCTGACTTTATATCTCAAAATTCTGACTTTATATCACTCAATCCTGACTTTATATCACACAATTCTGACTTTATATCACTCAATCCTGACTTTATATCACACAATTCTGACTTTATATCTCTCAATTCTGACTTTATATCTCACAATTCTGACTTTATATCACTCAATCCTGACTTTATATCACACAATTCTGACTTTATATCTCACAATTCTGACTTTATATCTCACAATTCTGACTTTATATCTCTCAATTCTGACTTTATATCTCTCAATTCTGACTTTATATCTCTCAATTCTGACTTTATATCTCTCAATTCTGACTTTATATCACACAATTCTGACTTTATATCACTCAATCCTGACTTTATATCTCACAATTCTGACTTTATATCACTCAATCCTGACTTTATATCTCTCAATTCTGACTTTATATCACTCAATCCTGACTTTATATCACACAATTCTGACTTTATATCTCATAATTCTGACTTTATATCACTCAATCCTGACTTTATATCTCACAATTCTGACTTTATATCTCATAATTCTGACTTTATATCACACAATTCTGACTTTATATCACTCAATCCTGACTTTATATCACACAATTCTGACTTTATATCTCTCAATTCTGACTTTATATCTCTCAATTCTGACTTTATATCCCACAATTCTGACTTTATATCTCACAATTCTGACTTTATATCACTCAATTCTGACTTTATATCACTCAATCCTGATTCCTGACTTTACATCTCACAATTCTGACTTTATATCACTCAATCCTGACTTTATATCTCTCAATTCTGACTTTATATCACACAATGCTGACTTTATATCTCACAATCCTGACTTTATATCTCACAATTCTGACATTACATCACACAATTCTGACTTTATATCTCTCAATTCTGATTTTATATCACACAATTCTGACTTTATATCTCTCAATTCTGACTTTATATCACACAATTCTGACTTTATATCACACAATTCTGACTTTATATCTCTCAATTCTGACTTTATATCACACAATTCTGACTTTATATCACACAATTCTGACTTTATATCACTCAATTCTGACTTTATATCACTCAATCCTAACTTTATATCTCACAATTCTGACTTTATATCTCTCAATTCTGACTTTATATCACACAATTCTGACTTTATATCTGACAATTCTGGCTTTATATCTCACAATTCTGACTTTATATCACTGAATTCTGACTTTATATCACTCAATCCTGACTTTATATCTCTCAATTCTGACTTTATATCACACAATGCTGACTTTATATCACTCAATCCTGACTTTATATCTCACAATTCTGACTTTATATCACACAATTCTGACTTTATATCACTCAATCCTGACTTTATATCTCTCAATTCTGACTTTATATCTCTCAATTCTGACTTTATATCACTCAATCCTGACTTTATATCACACAATTCTGACTTTATATCTCATAATTCTGACTTTATATCACTCAATCCTGACTTTATATCTCACAATTCTGACTTTATATCTCTCAATTCTGACTTTATATCACACAATTCTGACTTTATATCTGACAATTCTGGCTTTATATCTCACAATTCTGACTTTATATCACTGAATTCTGACTTTATATCACTCAATCCTGACTTTATATCTCTCAATTCTGACTTTATATCACACAATGCTGACTTTATATCACTCAATCCTGACTTTATATCTCACAATTCTGACTTTATATCACACAATTCTGACTTTATATCACTCAATCCTGACTTTATATCTCTCAATTCTGACTTTATATCTCTCAATTCTGACTTTATATCACTCAATCCTGACTTTATATCACACAATTCTGACTTTATATCTCATAATTCTGACTTTATATCACTCAATCCTGACTTTATATCTCACAATTCTGACTTTATATCTCACAATTCTGACTTTATATCTCACAATTCTGACTTTATATCACACAATTCTGACTTTATATCACACAATTCTGACTTTATATCACTCAATCCTGACTTTATATCACACAATTCTGACTTTATATCTCTCAATTCTGACTTTATATCTCACAATTCTGACATTACATCACACAATTCTGACTTTATATCTCTCAATTCTGATTTTATATCTCATAATTCTGACTTTATATCTCACAATTCTGACTTTATATCACACAATTCTGACTTTATATCTCTCAATTCTGACTTTATATCACACAATTCTGACTTTATATCACTCAATTCTGACTTTATATCACTCAATTCTGACTTTATATCTGACAATTCTGACTTTATATCTCACAATTCTGACTTTATATCACTGAATTCTGACTTTATATCACTCAATCCTGACTTTATATCTCTCAATTCTGACTTTATATCTCTCAATCCTGACTTTATATCTCACAATTCTGACATTACATCACACAATTCTGACTTTATATCTCATAATTCTGACTTTATATCTCACAATTCTGACTTTATATCACACAATTCTGACTTTATATCACACAATTCTGACTTTATATCACTCAATTCTGACTTTATATCTCACAATTCTGACTTTATATCTCACAATTCTGACTTTATATCTCACAATTCTGACTTTATATCTCACAATTCTGACTTTATATCACACAATTCTGACTTTATATCTGACAATTCTGACTTTATATCACACAATTCTGACTTTATATCACTCAATTCTGACTTTATATCTCACAATTCTGACTTTATATCTCACAATTCTGACTTTATATCTCACAATTCTGACTTTATATCACACAATTCTGACTTTATATCTGACAATTCTGACTTTATATCACACAATTCTGACTTTATATCTGACAATTTTGACTTTATAGCTCTCAATTCTGACTTTATATCACACAATCCTGACTTTATATCTCTCAATTCTGACTTTATATCACACAATTCTGACTTTATATCTCACAATTCTGACTTTATATCACACAATTCTGACTTTATATCACACAATTATGACTATATCACACAATTCTGACTTTATATCTCTCAATTCTGACTTTATATCACACAATCCTGACTTTATATCTCTCAATTCTGACTTTATATCACTCAATTCTGACTTTATATCTCTCAATTCTGACTTCATATCACACAATTCTGACTTTATATCTCACAATTCTGACTTTATATCACACAATTCTGACTTTATATCTCTCAATTCTGACTTTATATCACTCAATTCTGACTTTATATCTCACAATCCTGACTTTATATCCCTCAATCCTGACTTTATATCCCTCAATCCTGACTTTATATCCCTCAATCCTGACTTTATATCACACAATCCTGACTTTATATCACTCAATCCTGACTTTATATCTCACAATTCTGACTTTATATCTCACAATTCTGACTTTATATCTCACAATTCTGACTTTATATCTGACAATTCTGACTTTATATCACACAATCCTGACTTTATATCTCTCAATTCTGACTTTATATCACACAATTCTGACTTTATATCTCACAATTCTGACTTTATATCTCACAATTCTGACTTTATATCTCTCAATTCTGACTTTATATCACTCAATTCTGACTTTATATCTCACAATCCTGACTTTATATCCCTCAATCCTGACTTTATATCCCTCAATCCTGACTTTATATCACACAATCCTGACTTTATATCTCACAATTCTGACTTTATATCTCACAATTCTGACTTTATATCTCACAATTCTGACTTTATATCTCACAATTCTGACTTTATATCACTCAATTCTGACTTTATATCTCACAATTCTGACTTTATATCTCTCAATCCTGACTTTATATCACACAATCCTGACTTTATATCTCACAATTCTGACTTTATATCACACAATCCTGACTTTATATCACACAATCCTGAATTTATATCACACAATCCTGACTTTATATCACTCAATCCTGACTTTATATCACACAATCCTGTCTTTATATCTCTCAATTCTGACTTTATATCACACAATCCTGACTTTATATCTCTCAATTCTGACTTTATATCTCTCAATTCTGACTTTATATCACACAATCCTGACTTTATATCTCTCAATTCTGACTTTATATCTCTCAATTCTGACTTTATATCTCTCAATCCTGACTTTATATGACACAATCCTGACATTATATCTCTCAATTCTGACTTTATATCTCTCAATCCTGACTTTATATGACACAATCCTGACTTTATATGACACAATCCTGACATTATATCTCTCAATCCTGACTTTATATCTCTCAATTCTGACTTTATATCTCTCAATTCTGACTTTATATCACACAATCCTGACTTTATATCTCTCAATTCTGACTTTATATCTCTCAATTCTGACTTTATATCTCTCAATTCTGACTTTATATCTCTCAATTCTGACTTTATATCTCTCAATTCTGACTTTATATCTCTCAATTCTGACTTTATATCTCTCAATTCTGACTTCATATCACACAATCCTGACTTTAGATCACACAATCCTGACTTTATATCTCTCAATTCTGACTTTATATCACACAATCCTGACATTATATCTCTCAATCCTGACTTTATATCTCTCAATTCTGACTTTATATCTCTCAATTCTGACTTTATATCTCCTAATTCTGACTTTATATCTCCCAATTCTGACTTTATATCTCTCAATTCTGACTTTATATCTCTCAATTCTGACTTTATATCTCTCAATTCTGACTTTACATCTCTCAATTCTGACTTTATATCACACAATCCTGACTTTATATCTCTCAATTCTGACTTTATATCTCTCAATCCTGACTTTATATCTCTCAATTCTGACTTTATATCACACAATCCTGACTTTATATCTCTCAATTCTGACTTTATATCTCTTAATTCTGACTTTATATCTCTTAATTCTGACTTTATATCTCTCAATTCTGACTTTATATCTCTCAATTCTGACTTTATATCTCTCAATTCTGACTTTATATCTCTCAATTCTGACTTTATATCTCTCAATTCTGACTTTACATCTCTCAATTCTGACTTTATATCACTCAAGTCTGACTTTATATCTCACAATCCTGACTTTATATCACACAATCCTGACTTTATATCACACAATCCTGACTTTATATCACACAATTCTGACTTTATATCACACAATCCTGACTTTATATCACACAATCCTGACTTTATATCACTCAATTCTGACTTTATATCACACAATCCTGACTTCATATCTCTCAATCCTGACTTTATATCACACAATCCTGACTTTATATCACACAATCCTGACTTTATATCACACAATCCTGACTTTATATCACACAATTCTGACTTTATATCACACAATCCTGACTTTATATCACACAATCCTGACTTTATATCACACAATCCTGACTTTATATCTCACAATCCTGACTTTATATCACACAATCCTGACTTTATATCACACAATCCTGACTTTATATCACACAATTCTGACTTTATATCACACAATCCTGACTTTATATCACACAATCCTGACTTTATATCACACAATCCTGACTTTATATCACACAATTCTGACTTTATATCACACAATCCTGACTTTATATCACACAATCCTGACTTTATATCACTCAATTCTGACTTTATATCACACAATCCTGACTTCATATCTCTCAATCCTGACTTTATATCACTCAAGTCTGACTTTATATCTCACAATCCTGACTTTATATCACACAATCCTGACTTTATATCACTCAATTCTGACTTTATATCACACAATCCTGACTTTATATCACACAATTCTGACTTTATATCACTCAATTCTGACTTTATATCTCACAATCCTGTCTTTATATCTCACAATCCTGTCTTTATATCTCACAATCCTGTCTTTATATCACTCATGTCTGACTTTATATCTCACAATCCTGTCTTTATATCTCACAATCCTGTCTTTATATCACTCAAGTCTGACTTTATATCTCACAATCCTGTCTTTATATCTCACAATCCTGTCTTTATATCACTCATGTCTGACTTTATATCTCACAATCCTGTCTTTATATCACTCATGTCTGACTTTATATCTCACAATCCTGTCTTTATATCTCACAATCCTGTCTTTATATCACTCAATTCTCAGACAATCTCCTGAACTCCAAACTGAATGTCAGAATGGGAAAGAAAGGTGATTTAAGCCGTTTTGAGCGTGGCATGGTTGTTGGTGCCAGACGGGCCGGTCTGTGTATTTCACAATCTGCTCAGTTACTGAGATTTTCACACACAACCATTTCTAGGGTTTACAAAGAATGGTGTGAAAAGGGAAGAGCATCCAGTCTGCAGCAGTCCTGTGGGAGAAAATGCCTTGCTGATGCTCGAGGTCAGAGGAGAATGGGCCGACTGATTCAAGCTGATAGAAGAGCAACTTTGACTGAAATAACCACTCGTTACAACCGAGGTATGCAGCAAAGCATTTGTGAAGCCACAACACACACAACCTTGAGGCGGATGGGCTACAACAGCAGAAGACCCCACCGGGTACCACTCATCTCCACTACAAATAGGAAAAAGAGGCGACAATTTGCACAAGCTCACCAGAATTGGACAGTTGAAGACTGGAGAAATGTTGCCTGGTCTGATGAGTCTCGATCTCTGTTGAGACATTCAGATGGTCGAGTCAGAATTTGGCGTAAACAGAATGAGAACATGGATCCATCATGCCTTGTTCCCACTGTGCAGGCTGCTGGTGGTGGTGTAATGGTGTGGGGGATGTTTTCTTGGCACACTTTAGGCCCCTTAGTGCCAATTGGGCATCGTTTAAATGCCACGGCCTACCTGAGCATTGTTTCTGACCATGTCCATCCCTTTATGACCACCATGTGCCCATCCTCTGATGGCTACTTCCAGCAGGATAATGCACCATGTCACAAAGCTCCAATCATTTCAAATTGGTTTCTTGAACATGCCAATGAGTTGACTGAACTAAAATGGCCGCCACAGTCCCCAGATCTCAACCCAATAGAGCATCTTTGGGATGTGGTGGAACGGGAGCTTCGTGCCCTGGATGTGCATCCCACAAATCTCCATCAACTGCAAGACGCTCTCCTATCAATATGGGCCGACATTTCTAAAGAATGCTTTCAGCACCTTGTTGATCAATGCCACAGAGAATTAAGGCAGTTCTGAAGGCGAAAGGGTCAAACACAGGATTAGTGTGTGTTCCTAATAATCCTTTAGGTGAGTGTGTATACAGTATGTCTGTGTGTTTGCTAGAATGTGTTTTTCAGGCCCATTCCCATGATGAGGTGACACAGGCCACACATCTCTAACGAGAGCTTTTGTTTGTGTAAAACCTTCATTTCGCCCGCTAGCCATGTGTGTGTCTTGTGTGTATTCATCCTGCTATACGGCCGACTAATATGATTGGAGAGCTTGTCGTATAGTTGTGTTTGTTCAGATGGATTCGGCGGAGCGCTGTACTGCAGGACTGGGATGTTTAGAGGAATTATGATTATATCTTTGTCATTTTAATGCGATTCAGGCCGATATCTCTGGCTGAGAGACAGACATGTAATGGGTGTCAGGTAGAAGTAGAGGAATGAGATTATATTATATCGTGCTGACAGGAGAGAGAAGTGATTTCTGCACAATTTTTTCTCATTAATCGGTGATACTTCCATGTGTTTCAGAGCGAATCTTCAAGAAGCAGAGCTCCACAGACCGGAGACTTACAGCAGGTTTATCCTTCAGCAATCATTGTGCTACACACAGTCACATAATTTATATAGTAACCTATTAAATAACTTAATTAAAATAATATATTTAGAGATTTTGCACAACTCCACTTTTTATAGACATTTTAATAATTTAATAATTATATTCATAATTTACTGCATGATATATTGAAACTAGGAAACATGAAAAAATTTAGTTGAGGCCAATTACAAGTTATTAAAGGGTGTCTGGTTAGAGGTTAGTTTAAATTTAAATTCACATGAACTCATTTGTTCAAGGTTGCAGAATAGCTTCACACTTTACCACATTAAAACACAATGACTTTGCAATCGCAGGTGTTTGTATATCAGCGATTATATCACCTTCAAATGTGTCTCATCCAATCAGAGTCTGGAGTCAAAAACAAGTCGGGTGAGTTTTCACTTTACAACAGGAAAGTAATCATGTGAGACCTTTCATTCTGGAATAAATTAACTGTTTATTTAATATATGCTGCTGTTCAAAAGTTTGGGGTTAATATGTTGTTGTTGTTTTTAATTAATATAAGTAAATAGATTCATAATGTTACAAAAGATAAATGCAGTTATTTTGAACTTAATATTCATCAAAGAATCCTGAAAAATAAAATGCATCAGTTTCCACAGAAATATGAACTGATAATAGTCATAAATGTGTGTTGATCATTAAATATGAGAATGATTAGTGAAGGATCATGAGACACTGAAGACTGGAGTAATGATGATGATGATCACAGGAATAAATCACACTTTACTATATATTCACACAGAGAACAGATGATCTACTGGAGGAATATTACACTGCTTTACTGGAGTTATGATCAAAAAAAGCAGCTTCGGTATAAAACAGCTATTTTAAATTATAATAATATTTCAAAACTTTTACTGTATTTTTGATCAAATAAATACAGTCTTGGTATAAAACAGCTATTTTAAATCATAACATTTCATAATTTTTACTGTATTTTTGATCAAATAAATGCAGCCTTGGTATAAAACAGCTATTTTAAATCATAATAACATTTCATAATTTTACTGTATTTTTGATCAAATAAATGCAGTCTTGGTATAAAACAGCTTTTTTAAATCATAATAACATTTCATAATTTTTACTGTATTTTTGATCAAATAAATGTAGTCTTGGTATAAAAAAGCTATTTTAAATTATAATAATATTTCAATTTTTTACTGTATTTTTGAGCAAATAAATAATGCCTTGGTATAAAACAGCCATTTTAAATTATAATAATATTTCAATTTTTTACTGTATTTTTGATCAAATACATGCAGCCTTGGTATAAAACAGCTATTTTAAAATGCAATAATATTTCATTTTTTACTGTATTTTTTATCAAATTAAATGCAGTCTTGGTATAAAACAGCTATTTTAAATCATAATAACATTTCATAATTTTACTGTATTTTTGATCAAATAAATGCAGTCTTGGTATAAAACAGCTTTTTTAAATCATAATAACATTTCATAATTTTTACTGTATTTTTGATCAAATAAATGTAGTCTTGGTATAAAAAAGCTATTTTAAATTATAATAATATTTCAATTTTTTACTGTATTTTTGAGCAAATAAATAATGCCTTGGTATAAAACAGCCATTTTAAATTATAATAATATTTCAATTTTTTACTGTATTTTTGATCAAATACATGCAGCCTTGGTATAAAACAGCTATTTTAAAATGCAATAATATTTCATTTTTTACTGTATTTTTTATCAAATTAAATGCAGTCTTGGTATAAAACAGCTACTTTAAAATGCAATTATATTTAATTTTTTTACTGTATTTTTGATCAAACAAATGCAGCCTTGGTGAGCAGAAAAAACTCTCAAAAACACAACACAACACAAGTCCTCAGATGAACGTGTGTCATGAGGTTTTTGACCGAGCCTCTGTTGTGCCTCTGCTGGATTCATAGCACAGTATTTTTAAGTAACTATAGTTATAAATGACCAAAAATAATCTGGCAGCTCAGCGGTACGCTGGCCTGTCAGACCTCCACTTCTCCCCATCTGTCTTGGCTTCCCCCCCACCTCATTAGGATTCATATCCCAGAAAGGTGACTCTTCCAGCGGGCACGGTGACAGCCGGGTCCCCCCCCCCTTCCCTGGTTCAGCTGCCTGCAGGCAAAAACAGTGACAGGTAGCAGCGAGCTCTCTGGGGGGCGAGAGAGAGAGAGAGAGAGAGAGAGAGAGAGAGAGAGAGAGAGAGAGAGAGAGAGAGAGAGAGAGAGAGAGAGAGAGAGATCATCAAGTTAAAGATGCTCCTACAGATAGCAGGCGTGCTGAGATTTACACCAGAGACTTTACTCCCTGTGGAGCGAATCATCTTACACTCGCTTCCACCAAATCTCCGTCAGACTCTTGACTTTTGCTCCTCACACCGCTGTCTCATCGCTGGACTCCACACGGGGCAAAAATACAAACACGGATATACAACCACAGCCATAAAAACCAACAGAATAGAGGTTAGGCAGAACACACACACACACACACACACACACACACACACACAGATGTTTGTTTTTGTGAAATGTGGGGACATTGCATAGGCGTAATGGTTTTTCTACTCTACAAACCATTTTTTCTATCCCCTTACACTGCCCCTAAACCTACCCATCACACACACACACACACACACACACACACACACACACACACACACACACACACACACACACACACACACACACACACACACACACACACAGCCCCTAAACCTACTTTCTAAAAAAACTCCTCCTGTATGATTTATAAGCCTTTTGAAAAGTGGGGCCATGGGTAATGTCCTCATATTTCACCCTCTCCTGTAATACCTGTGTCATACCCATGGCATTATACACATTTGTGTCCTCATATGTCACAAAAACATGCCCACACACACACACACACACACACACACACACAGAAAGAGAGAGAGGAGTCCTGGAGTCTCTACACTGATTGTAACCTTTGTAAAAGTTTAATGCAGCGTGTGCTGGAGTATTCTGCTTTTCTCTGGGGAAGAGAGCTCATGTCCTCGTCCCTCTGTGGACGTGACTCATGTTAGACTCCACATGTAACCTGACACTAACGAACGCGAGCCTGTGAGAGAGTCCCCTTCCTTCGAAACACCCTACAATACGTGGAATAATGTAAGCGGCTAAACAAATCAAGATCGGACAGATCTTATAAATGACCCTGCTTTAGCTACCCAAAGGGTAAAGTACTTTTTTTGGTGATAATTATTGATCTAGAGAGTCCAGAGAATTGTACTACAGCACAACGGAAACAAGCCACAGCACAACGGAAACAAGCCACAACACAACGGAAACAAGCCACAGCACAACGGAAACAAGCCACAGCACAACGGAAACAAGCCACAGCACAACGGAAACAAGCCACAGCACAACGGAAACAAGCCACAGCACAACGGAAACAAGCCACAGCACAACGGAAACAAGCCACAGCACAACGGAAACAAGCCACAGCACAACGGAAACAAGCCCCGACACAACGGAAACAAGCCCCGACACAACGGAAACAAGCCCCGACACAACGGAAACAAGACACGGCACAACGGAAACAAGCCCCGACACAACGGAAACAAGCCACAGCACAACGGAAACAAGCCCCGACACAACGGAAACAAGACACGGCACAACGGAAACAAGCCACGGCACAACGGAAACAAGCCCCGACACAACGGAAACAAGCCACGGCACAACGGAAACAAGCCCCGACACAACGGAAACAAGCCCCGACACAACGGAAACAAGCCCCGACACAACGGAAACAAGCCCCGACACAACGGAAACAAGCCACAGCACAACGGAAACAAGCCCCGACACAACGGAAACAAGACACGGCACAACGGAAACAAGCCACGGCACAACGGAAACAAGCCACGACACAACGGAAACAAGCCACGGCACAACGGAAACAAGCCACAGCACAACGGAAACAAGCCCCGACACAACAAAAACAAGCCACGGCACAACGGAAACAAGCCACAGCACAACGGAAACAAGCCACAGCACAACGGAAACAAGCCCCGGCACAACGGAAACAAGCCCCGACACAACGGAAACAAGCCACAGCACAACGGAAACAAGCCCCAGCACAACGGAAACAAGCCCCGACACAACGGAAACCAGCCACAGCACAACGGAAACAAGCCACAACACAACGGAAACAAGCCACAGCACAACGGAAACAAGCCACAGCACAACGGAAACAATCCCCGACACAACGGAAACAAGCCATAACACAACGGACACAAGCCACAGCACAACGGAAACAAGCCACAGCACAACGGACACAAGCCACAGCACAATGGAAACAAGCCACAGCACAACGGAAACAAGCCACGACACAACGGACACAAGCCACAGCACAACGGAAACAAGCCACAGCACAACGGAAACAAGCCACGACACAACGGACACAAGCCACAGCACAACGGACACAAGCCACAGCACAACGGAAACAAGCCACAGCACAACGGAAACAAGCCACGACACAACGGACACAAGCCCCGACACAACGGACACAAGCCACAGCACAACGGAAACAAGCCACAGCACAACGGAAACAAGCCACGACACAACGGAAACAAGCCACAGCACAACGGAAACAAGCCCCAACACAACGGAAACAAGCCACGGCACAACGGAAAAAAGCCACAGCACAACGGAAACAAGCCACGGCACAACGGAAACAAGCCACGACACAACGGTAACAAGCCCCGACACAACGGAAACAAGCCACGGCACAACGGAAACAAGCCCCGACACAACGGAAACAAGCCACGGCACAACGGAAACAAGCCACGGCACAACGGAAACAAGCCCCGACACAACGGAAACAAGCCACGGCACAACGGAAACAAGCCACGGCACAACGGAAACAAGCCCCGACACAACGGAAACAAGCCCCGACACAACGGAAACAAGCCACAACACAACGGTAACAAGCCCCGACACAACAGAAACAAGCCACAGCACAACGGAAACAAGCTACGGCACAACGGAAACAAGCCCCGACACAACGGAAACAAGCCACGGCACAACGGAAACAAGCCACAGCACAACGGAAACAAGCCCCGACACAACGGAAACAAGCCACGGCACAACGGAAACAAGCCACGGCACAACGGAAACAAGCCACGGCACAACGGAAACAAGCCCCGACACAACGGAAACAAGCCACGACACAACGGAAACAAGCCACAGCACAACGGAAACAAGCCACGGCACAACAGAAACAAGCCCCGACACAACGTAAACAAGCCACAGCACAACGGAAACAAGCCACAGCACAACGGAAACAAGCCACAGCACAACGGAAATAAGCCCCGACACAACGGAAACAAGCCACGGCACAACGGAAACAAGCCACAGCACAACGGACACAAGCCACGGCACAACGGAATCAAGCCATGGCACAACGGAAACAAGCCACAGCACAACGGAAACAAGCCCCGACACAACGGAAACAAGCCACGGCACAATGGAAACAAGCCACAGCACAACGGACACAAGCCACAACACAATGGAAACAAGCCACAGCACAACGGACACAAGCCACGGCACAACGGAAACAAGCCATGACACAACGGAAACAAGCCACGACACAACGGAAACAAGCCACAGCACAACGGACACAAGCCACGGCACAACGGAATCAAGCCACGGCACAACGGAAACAAGCCCCGACACAATGGAAACAAGCCACGGCACAATGGAAACAAGCCCCGACACAACGGAAACAAGCCACAGCACAACGGAAACAAGCCCCGACACAACGGAAACAAGCCACGGCACAATGGAAACAAGCCCCGACACAAAGGAAACAAGCCACAGCACAACGGAAACAAGCCACGGCACAACGGAAACAAGCCACGGCACAACGGAAACAAGCCCCGACACAACGGAAACAAGCCACAGCACAACGGAAACAAGCCACGGCACAACGGAAACAAGCCACAGCACAACGGAATCAAGCCACAGCACAACGGAAACAAGCCACAGCACAACGGACACAAGCCACGGCACAACGGAAACAAACCACGGCACAACGGAAACAAGCCACGGCACAACGGAAACAAGCCACGGCACAACGGAAACAAGCCCCGACACAACGGAAACAAGCCACAGCACAACGGAAACAAGCCACGGCACAACGGAAACAAGCCACGGCACAACGGAAACAAGCCACAGCACAACAGAAACAAGCCACAGCACAACGGAAACAAGCCACAGCACAACGGAAACAAGCCACAGCACAACGGAAACAAGCCACGACACAACGGACACAAGCCACAGCACAACGGAAACAAGCCACAGCACAACGGAAACAAGCCACAGCACAACGGAAACAAGCCACGGCACAACGGAAACAAGCCACAGCACAAGCCACGGCACAACGGAAACAAGCCACGGCACAACGGAAACAATTTTGTTGTGTTGTGATTTAATTCCATTGTGTTGTGGTGATTTCATTGTTTTGTGGTTTAATTTAGTACGGCTGCACTACTGGGCCACCATCGAAATGCATTAACTAATCCATTAAGAGCATATGGGAAGAGATTCATCAGATCTTTCTAAAACTGTGGGTCGTTTGACCCATTGAGAGTGGGTGAAGGGCTTTGAGAGGTGCATTATGGGCCACATATGTGTGTGTAGGGACAGACTCTGCTTAGTCATCAAGCGAGCAGTCTTAATAACGGAGCTCACGCAGGCAGGCCGTCCTCAACTCTCACACCCGCGTGATTAGTGAGAACAACCCCACCGAGCTCAGCCGACAAACCTCTCATTATTCACAGAGAAAGCGAGGGTCACTGCGATTCGAGCTGCATGGGACATTAGAGTTCATTATTCTGCGTTCAGACGTAAGGATGTGGTAATGAACGGCCGCCATGATCTCCACCGCCTCCATCAGTGATGCCGCAACACACTCCAACTTACACAAAGTCTCCGTTTGGATTAATAACTAAACTAACAACACGAAACAACTGTCCACATGAGAGGACAACAGAAAGCTCAAACTGCACAGAATATATTTTTTATGATTTTCACACCCTGAGAGGCGCTCGAGACATCAGCTGGCAGGAGCAATTAAAATGTGAAACTGTGGAGAGACTCGTTAATTACATCGGCTTCATGTTCGAGAGGGAAGATAGAAAGCCCATAGTGTTATTTTCCTGAAAACATGCTAAAAATTCTTGGATTTAACATTGCATATATGGCCTAAGGAAAGAAAGAACACAAATGGGTCTTTTAAATCTAACTTTCCAATTATTTCAACTAGATAGAAATTGATTGCAAACACATTACTGAATATTAATAAAAATAGTTTAGAACAAAATACCGAAAATAATGTAAAAAATTAGCTGTCTTGCCATTTATGTGTGTTTTGTGAGTTGATATGATTTAAGTCTCCTCTGCTCACCAAGGCTACATTTATTGGGTTAAAAATACAGTAGAAATTGTAAAATATTACTGCAATTTAAAAATAGCTGTTTTATACCAAGGCTGCATTTATTTGATATAAAATACAGTACAAATTGTGAAATATTATTGCAATTTAAAATAGCTGTTGTATACCAAGGATGCATTTATTTGATCAAAAATACAGTACAAATTTTGAAATATTATTATAATTTAAAATAGCTGTTTTATACCAAGGCTGCGTTTATTTGATATAAAATACAGTAAAAATTGTGAAATATTATTGCAATTTAAAATAGCTGTTTTATACCGAAGCTGCTTTTATTTGATAATAAATCCAGTAAAACTGTAAAATATTCCTCCAGTGTAGATCATCTGTTCTCTGTGTGAATATATAGTAAAGTGTGATTTATTCCTGTGATCATCATCATCATTACTTCAGTCTTCAGAGTCACATGATCCTTCACTAATAGAATATTTTGTAACTTTATAAATGTCTTTACTGTTGCCTTTGATCAATTTAAGGCATCCCTCCTGAATACAAGTACTAACTTCTTTAAATACATTTTTAAAAATGTTGTTGTTGTGCCTATAAATTGGACATCAGTTCAAAAAACGATTATTAGTCAAAGTAAATTGCGGAATGAGTAACAAGATCAAATGTACTGAGGGTTTTGAACACACTCAGCTCTAGTGAAGCTTGACTCAGCAAACAGCTTTAATTAGTGAGGATAAGATACGTGGGCTTTATCAAACTTGTTTGGTTAAAACTGTGGTGGTCTTCATCATCATCATCATCATCATCATCATCATCATGACTGTGTGAGTGAAAACATGAATAGAGCTGAACCCATGAGATCGTGTGTGTGTGTGTGTGTGTGTGTGTGTGTGTGTGTGTGTGTGTGTGTGTGTGTGTTCCTTGTTTGGCAATACATGTGAGGGCACAAATGTCCTCACTTATATAGCAAAATATGAAATTGACATTGGACTGGTCCTCACTAGATAAAAGAGGCTTATAAATCGGCCGAAACATGTTTTTATTTAAATCGATTGTTTGCACGTTTCTGTGATAGGGAGGTTTAGGGGCTGTGTGTGTGTGTGTGTGTGTGTGTGTGTGTGTGTACACAGTATGAATGATGATGAAGCATGTGAGGGCTTTTATAATAATCAGAGGTGAAGGCAGGAGGAGACGCTTTAACCGAAATGTTTCCTAACGAGCTCCCCGGCTGTTTGACACTCACACTGGCCACACCATCCCGCTGCTCATTAACAAACACACACACACACACACACACACACACAGATTGAAATGTCTGTTCTGTATTCACACTCACATGTTGTCTCACTCTCTGCTGGAGCGTCATAAAGCGCAGACAGTGTGTTTGACGAAACTGCGCTGGATTTCCAAGCCTAAATGTTTAACAAGCTTCTGTTCCGTCTGCTCGGGTGTTTGAACTACAGCAGAGGCAGGACGTCCGGGACGCTGTCTCTCCTCCCATGTAATTAGACATCAGACGACAGGTCTTCAGCAACACGTGGGTCATCTGTGGGTGACGCGCACACGCGCGCGCGCACACGTTTGTTTCACTATATTAGTGAGGACATTACATAGACACACACACAGACACACATGAACATACACACACACTCTCTCGACCAAAATGATGCACCTTTTGATGGAAAATAAGTTTCATTCCATATATTCAGAGTTCCATTCCATATATTCAGAGTTCCATTCCATATATTCAGAGTTCTATTCCATATATTCAGAGTTCCATTCCATATATTCAGAGTTCCATTCCATATATTCAGAGTTCCATATATTCAGAGTTCCATTCCTTATATTCAGAGTTCCATATATTCAGAGTTCCGTTCCATATATTCAGAGTTTCATTCCATATATTCAGAGTTTCATTCCATATATTCAGAGATCCATATATTCAGAGTTCCATTCCATATATTCAGAGTTCCATTCCATATATTCAGAGTTCCATTCCATATATTCAGAGTTCCATTCCATATATTCAGAGTTCCATTCCATATATTCAGAGATCCATATATTCAGAGTTCCGTTCCATATATTCAGAGTTTCATTCCATATATTCAGAGTTCCATTCCATATATTCAGAGTTCCGTTTCATATATTCAGAGTTTCATTCCATATATTCAGAGTTCCATTCCATATATTCAGAGTTCCGTTTCATATATTCAGAGTTTCATTCCATATATTCAGAGATCCATATATTCAGAGTTCCGTTCCATATATTCAGAGTTCCATATATCCAGAGTTCCATTCCATATATTCAGAGTTCCATTCCATATATTCAGAGTCCCAGTTCATATATTCAGAGTTCCATATATTCAGAGTTTCATTCCATATATTCAGAGTTCCATTCCATATATTCAGAGTTCCATATATTCAGAGTTCCATTCCATATATTCAGTTTCATTCCATATATTCAGAGTTCCGTTCCATATATTCAGAGTTCCATTCCATATATTCAGAGTTCCATATATTCAGAGTTCCATTCCATATATTCAAAGTTCCATTCCTTATATTCATTCAAAGTTCCATTCCTTATATTCCATTCCTTATATTCAATCCTTATATTCATTCCATTCCTTATATTCATTCCATTCCTTATATTCATTCCAGGATTCAGAGTTCCATTCCATATATTCAGAGTTCCATATATTCAGAGTTCCGTTCCATATATTCAGAGTTCCATTCCATATATTCAGAGTTCCGTTCCATATATTCAGAGTTCCATTCCATATATTCAGAGTTCCATTCCATATATTCAGAGTTTCATTCCATATATTCAGAGTTTCATTCCATTTATTCAGAGTTTCATTCCATTTATTCAGAGTTCCATTACATATATTCAAGTTTTATTCCATATATTCAAGTTTTATTCCATTTATTCAGAGTTTCATTCCATATATTCAGAGTTCCATTCCATTTATTCAGAGTTTCATTCCATTTATTCAGAGTTCCATTCCATATATTCAAGTTTTATTCCATACATTCAAGTTTTATTCCATTTATTCAGAGTTTCATTCCATATATTCAGAGTTCCATTCCATATATTCAAGTTTTATTCCATACATTCAAGTTTTATTCCATACATTCAAGTTTTATTCCATACACATGTGGGATGGAGAGGAATTTTATGAGTGATTGAGCAAAGACTCATCATGACCCCGGTCAGTTTTAATCGCCCTGTATCTGACATGTGTTCATGATCAGCTGTCCTGTAAGCAGTGTCACTCTTTCTCTCTCCACACACACACCACACACTCCACACACACTGAACCGTGACAAGCAGACGTTTAATATGAATGTGCAGACCGCCCGCAGAAACGCAGGATTGAGTGGGAGAAACGAGACAGCAGCTTAAAAGAGAAAGATAAAGTGACTCGTTTGATTTACTGTCACATTTCATGTCCTTTTAGAGAGCCATGTGGGAGCCGTAACGCGCTCGCGTGTGCGTGTGTGTGTTATAATCAGCTTCTTTTCACTGTCTATAAGTACTCTTTCACTAGTCAAACACTATGTGATTCTACTACGGGAAGAACAAACCTGTGTGTATAAACTCACTGACAGCGATCTGCAGCAAAGAGGCCGCAATAATTTCAGTTTTCACTGAGTTACCAAATTCTGTTCTGAATGCAATGCTGGAAATGCTGACATTTTTGCAAGGAAGGAGCCGGAATGCCCACAACAAGCAACAATACAAACATGGCAATTGATCACAGAAAAATAAAACTCTGAATATATGGAATGAAACTCTGAATATATGGAATGGAACTTGAATATATGGAATGGAACTCTGAATATATGGAATGGAACTTGAATATATGGAATGGAACTCTGAATATATGGAATGGAACTTGAATATATGGAATGGAACTCTGAATATATGGAATGGAACTCTGAATATATGGAATGGAACTCTGAATATATGGAATGGAACTCTGAATATATGGAATGGAACTCTGAATATATGGAATGGAACTCTGAACAAATGGAATGGAACTCTGAATATATGGAATGAAACTCTGAATATATGGAATGGAACTCTGAATATATGGAATGGAGCTCTGAATATATGGAATGAAACTCTGAATATATGGAATGGAACTCTGAATATATGGAATGGAACTCTGAATATATGGAATGAAACTCTGAATATATGGAATGGAACTCTGAATATATGGAATGGAACTCTGAATATATGGAATGGAACTCTGAATATATGGAATGAAACTCTGAATATATGGAATGGAACTCTGAATATATGGAATGGAACTCTGAATATATGGAATGGAACTCTGAATAAATGGAATGGAACTCTGAATATATGGAATGGAACTCTGAATAAATGGAATGGAGCTCTGAATATATGGAACGGAACTCTGAATAAATGGAATGGAGCTCTGAATATATGGAACGGAACTCTGAATATATGGAATGGAACTTAATGTAATTTACATTTACACTAGTGGTCAAATGTATATTTTTAATGTTCTCTTTAAAAGTC
>NC_090183.1:1115000-1120000 GCF_024679245.1 Pseudorasbora parva
AAATATTATTGCAATTTAAAATAGCTGTTTTATACCAAGGCTGCATTTATTCGATCAGAAAATACAGTAAAACTTGCTAAATATTATTGTGATTAAAACAGCTTTTCCACACCAAAGTTGCATTTTTTTATTTCAAAAACAGTAAAAATGGCAAAATATTGGTGCAATTTAAATTAGCTGTATTATGCCATGGCTGCATTTATTTGATCTAAAATACAGTACAAATTATGAAATATTATTTCATTTTTAAAATAGCTGTTTTATACCATGGATACATTTATTCAATCAAAAATACAGTAAAAATTGTGAAATATTATTATAATTTAAAATAGCGGTTATACACCAAGGCTGTGTTTATTTGATCAAAAATACAGTAAAAATTGTGAAATATTATTATAATTTAAAATAGCTGTTTATACACCAAGGCTGTGTTTATTTGATCAAAAATACAGTAAAAATTGTGAAATATTATTATAATTTAAAATAGCGGTTATACACCAAGGCTGTGTTTATTTGATCAAAAATACAGTAAAAATTGTGAAATATTATTATAATTTAAAATAGCTGTTATACACCAAGGCTGTGTTTATTTGATCAAAAATACAGTAAAAATTGTGAAATATTATTATAATTTAAAATAGCTGTTATACACCAAGGCTGTGTTTATTTGATCAAAAATACAGTAAAAATTGTGAAATATTATTATAATTTAAAATAGCTGTTATACACCAAGACTGCATTTATTTGATCAAAAATACAGTAAAAATTGTGAAATATTATTATAATTTAAAATGGCTGTTTTGTACCAAGGCTGTGTTTATTTGATCATAACTCCAGTAAAGCAGTGTAATATTCCTCCAGTGTAGATCATCTGTTCTCTGTGTGAATATATAGTAAAGTGTGATTTATTCCTGTGATCATCATCATCATTACTCCAGTCTTCAGTGTCACATGAGCCTTCACTAATCATTCTCATATGAGGATTTTCTGCTCAATAAACATTTATTATTATTATCAGTGTTAAAAACAGCTCATATTTCTGTGGTAACTGAGATGCATTTTATTTTTCAGGATTCTTATAGAAAGAATAGACAGTTAAAAAGAACAGTGTTTATTTCAAATATAATCTTTTGTAACATTATAAATGTTTTTACTGTCACTTTTGATCAATTTAATGCATCCTTGTTGAATTACGATATTAATTTTCTCTCTTTCTCTTGATACTGCCTGCGAACTTTTGAACATTAGCGTGTTTGATTATTCTCGATCGATCGAGTGCTGGTTTGAGTTCTCAGATACTAGTTTCTCACAGTGAGAGTTATTGAATATGAACAGTGGGGTGAAGTGGTTAAACAAAAATCATGCAGTCTATAAGTGTGTGTGCGTGCGTGTGTATGTGTGTGTGCGTGTGTGTGTGTCTGCTTCAACACAAACACATCTGAACAACATCTCTGCACACACATCTACACTTTGGCCTCACGTTTAGCCTGTAGACACACATACACACACACACACACACACTTGAGCAGTGTTTCAGCATTCGCCTTAAGGAAGGATATTTTTCATTGTCAGATGAAGCGACTGCAGTGGCAGAGGGTGTAGTATGCTGATATCAGCAACACACTGATAAAGACATCACACACACACACACACCGCCCGCTCAACACTGCACACCACATCAGAAATGTGAATAAACGTTAAATAAGTAAAAAGAGACGACGAGCACGCAGAGCAGAACTAAACACACCCATTCACTGTCACTCACACACATTCACTGTATATCTTTACATAAATCTGGGATCAAACACATGCTCAAATATGTAATAAATATGCTCAAATATGAAACGCCTCCATTGTAGTCTTGAGATTCTTCCGGGAACGAACACGTCACAAAATTTCTCATTATAATAATTAATATGCAGAATAAAGGGGCGGGGCCTGGTTGAGTTAGTTAGTAGTGTGTTATGGTAAGGGGTAGGACATTTCCTAAACACACTGGAAGCACTTGACAAATCACAGCACACTGCTCCAGCCGACCAATCAGAGCACAGTGTGCTTTTCAGAAGGCGGGGCTTCATAGAGACAGGAAATAAACAGAGCGTTACTGACAGACTGGGAAGAGAGGAACCGCAACAATGGAGAATATGAGGAAATAATCAACATTCAAGCTTACTGTGCTCAACACATACTTGTGCTCGATTAACTGAGACTTCTTTTCGTTTTTGATTTTTGCTTCCAACGATTATGAAAACATGACGCCACTTTCTGTTCCTTTCCTTTAAAGCGGTGCGCTGTCACCCATACGTAACATCCATTGGGCGTCGGAAGCAAATAAAAAGTGGGTGTGTCCTCTCTCTCAGAATTTTTTATAATTTTTTTAGTAACGTAAAGATGCCATATTTACATTAAATACAAATATACCGCCGTTTACTACACGATTGATTAGGCCAGAGTAAATGACGTAAATCACTGAGTTATTAACCGTGGCTATAGTGTAGCGGTTAGAGACGCACGGCATCAAGTTTAGACGCAAACCGATCTAAGGTTCGAATCTGCCTTTTGCCGAACTCGCTCTACTCTTTTCCCATCACATATCTGATCGGAAAGGCATTTATTTTCAATAAAAAGGGAGAAAATATTAGAAAAGTGGAAATAAAGCGTCTAACGTGTTTAATAATAAGTGTTTATCGGTTAGAGGTCGGTAAACAGGCGTGCTGAATTAGAGACGATAAAAGTGAGTCCAATATCATTGGTCGTAAAAAGTGGGCGGGTCTTGTCCCACACACACACAATGGTTCCAACGGCAGCCGTATTATCCATATACTGTAAAAAAAAATTGGACGTAGGATTTTGAAAAACAGTTTTGAAGTAAAAAGTAGGGTTGAGCTGGGCTTCGCCATCTTGGCAGCATGTCACTCCTGAATAACTAACAATGGGCAAAGAGGCGGAACGTGGGCGGAGCTTAGGTGATGACTAACAGACAGCAGACAAACGGCAATCCACCTGTCACTCAAAGTAACCACACCCTTAATTATGCAGAACTTTAAGGCTTTATATCATGTAAATGAATGAGTTATAAAAACATTCCCCCCCTCACAGTCGTCATGAAGGGTAAAATTAGCCATAGAGACAAAAACACAATGTGTCCCAGACTGTAAACGTTTATTCTGCTGTAAAGTTGGGCATTTTAACATGAGCTCAATGAGATTCTGCTCCTTCTGGAGCCGCTCCAGTGGCCAGTCGAGGAACTGAAGTTTAAAGGGGGTCGCACACCGGACGCGGAGCTCGGCGGCGCTCGGCGGCGCGCCACGCAGCGTCTCAGGTATCGCACACCGGACGTGCACATTTTAAAAGGCTACGTTTATTATACATTTCCCCAAAATATGTTTAGACTTTATTCAAGCTGTTGAACTCAGAATGTAAAACAAATGTGTCTTGTAGCAAAGGTTGAAATCAGTATACCTTAACGATAATAAACTTTTAATACAAAGCCTTGAAATGGCGCTCCGTGGCGCGGCAGGATTTAGAACAACTTCCTGAGTCGCCGCGGACAGGCGCCGAATGCCGCCACCGGTGTGCGTACACTCATTGGAAACAATGTGTTCGAATTTTAAAGACGTGGCGCGCCGCCGAGCGCCGCCGAGCGCCGCCGAGCTCCGCGTCCGGTGTGCGACCCCCTTAAGTCACTTCCGTGTTGTTTCAAGAGAAACTGGGGGAGGAGACGCTTGGTAACATCCAAAAAATCAGTCGAATCATGTGACGTTACGTGTAAGAGCTGCGAAAGAGACGGCTGTCCATCCACGTGATCCGAGACGGAGAGAAACACACACAAGTACAGGCTAACTGGGCTTCGGGTGAGTGCTTTAACAGACAAATACACGCAAAAATATGTCAAAATGTCCGTCTTGGGCATTTATACACTTTCAGGTGTGTTTTGTGAGCTGGGAAAATTATTCTGTGAGCTGGGAAAGAAAGCGTATGCTATTAGATCTGTGGATTCACTCTTAAAGAGACAGCAGCCTAATAAATGCCTCTATCTGTCATTGAATGTTAATTAGAATTAGAGACAGAAGCAGTGTGTGAGTGTGTTTGTGTGTAGTGTTATCATTGTAACACTATGACACCAACAATATACACAAATATATACAGCCTCTGAGTATAAAGTGATCTGACCTTAAAGAGGACCCTAGACTTCTGGGGTCCCAAAACTTTTGCCTGCCGACCCCTGTCAGTGCATTCATAAAAAATACCAAATGACCCCCAACCCCTTAATCTGTTATTTTAGTGTTCACTGCCAACAATCAACAGTGAGTTGGGAAAAAAAACAACAGCATATGAATAAAATGAACAATTTAACCAACTGCTCATAATAGCCTATACAGGAATGGAATAAAATAATGAAATGTAAAAAATAAAACATTGCATAGTCTTCACGGTATGAGTTACAGTGATTCTCATTAGTGTTACTAATGTTATATTCAGGGAAGAGCAGTGAATGATTCTCTCTAGAGGGAAACCCGGGAGTGGATACCAGCATCCCAATCCCACAAAAAACCCAGGAGAAATCCCATCCCACGAAAAAAAAAAAAAAAACGGGAGAAATCCCATCCTAATCCCACGAAAAACCCGGGAGAAATCCCATCCCACGAAAAACCTGGGAGAAAATCCCATCCCAATCACACGAAAAACCCGGGAGAAAATCCCATCCCATCCCACAAAAAACCTGGGGGAAAATCCCATCCTAATCACATGAAAAACCCGGGAGAAATCCCATCCCATCCCACAAAAAACCTGGGGGAAAATCCCATCCTAATCACATGAAAAACCCGGGAGAAAGCCCATCCAATCCCACGATAAGCCTGGGAGAAAATCCCATCCCATCTCACAAAAAACCTGGGGGAAAATCCCATCCCAATCCTACGAAAAACCCAGGAGAAATCCCATCCCACGAAAAACCTGGGAGAAAATCCCATCCCAATCCCACGAAAAACCCGGGAGAA
>NC_090183.1:1127500-1140000 GCF_024679245.1 Pseudorasbora parva
AACCTACCCATCACAGGAAACATTCTGCATTTTTACTTTCTAAAAAAAACTCATCCTGTATGATTTATAAGCCTTTTGAAAAGTGTCCTCATGTCACAAAAACATGCCCCCCCACACACACACACTAATCCTAGCAACACCCTAGCAATCATTCAGAACATCCTTACAACCATACAGAAACAATTTCGAACATCCTAACAACCGCATTGCAACCACCCATAACACCACAGCAACACCCTAGTAACCACCCAGAACACCCTAGCGACATCATAACCTTAGACTAACTCATAACTATCAGTAAGAACCCTCTAGCAACCCTTTAGCAACCACACAGAACATCCTAGCAAACTACTCAGAGCAACCACACAGAATATCGTAGCAACACCATTGCAACCACCTGGAACAGCATGGCAACACCCTAGTTACCACTCAGAACACCTTAGAGACCTCATAACACTAGTAAACTCATAGCTATCACTAAAAAAACCTAGCTACCCTTTAGCAACTACTCAGAACTCCCTACTAATACTCAGAACATCCTAGCAACCACACAGAACATCATATCAACCCCACCGCAACCACCGAGAACACTATAGCAACCCCATAGTAACCACTCAGAACACCTTAGCGACCTTATTACAATAGTAAACTCGTAGGTACCAGAAGGAACACCCTAGCAACCGCCCAGAACACCATAGGAAACCCATAACTAGCACTCAGAACACCCTAGTAACTCCTTAGCAACCACCCAAAGCCCCCTAGCAACCACCCACAGCACAGCAGCATGATGGCAGTGAGTTCTGCGCAGGTGAATATCAGTCAGGTTTTCTTCAGCTCTAGTTTGACAGTCTTTAATTATCAAAGAGCATCTCAGTCAGTGATCTGTAATGGAGAAACTCATCAGTTTTATCATAATTTAGTCTCACTGACAGATCGACTTACTACAGCATATTTAAACAGACAAAACTCCACATATCACACTTTATCTTCATGAGGAGGAACAAAACAATTATGATGCTGAACAACACAATGACTCTCAAACTCAGATGAGACTCTTGATGTCTAACACAAGCATGCTGCCCGCTGAATCTCAGACAGAAAGCAAGCGGCACGTGCACAGATACACCCCAAAGTGGGGCTCAAGCACCTGATCTGAACAAATCAGTTGAGTTAATGATTCAATGACTCATTCATAAAGTCAGTGGACACTTGCTTCTTTAATTGATGAATCAGCCGGTTTGAACAAATCGGTTGAGTTATGATTCAATGACTCATTCATAAAGTCAGTGGACACTTGCTTCTTTAATTGATGAATCAGCCGGTTTGAACAAATCGGTTGAGTTAATGATTCAATGACTCATTCATAAAGTCAGTGGACACTTGCTTCTTTAATTGATGAATCAGCCGGTTTGAACAAATCGGTTGAGTTAATGATTCAATGACTCATTCATAAAGTCAGTGGACACTTGCTTCTTTAATTGATGAATCAGCCGGTTTAAACAAATCAGTTGAGTTAATGATTCAGTGACTCATTCATAAAGTCAGTGGACACTTGCTTCTTTAATTAATGAATGATAGCCTGACAAGCCAGAGCCACATCAAGATGTTTGGTCTGGAAACTCTCCATTGACGGCTCAATCTGAGGGGCGGATAAACGGCTGTCTGTCAAACTCCTGCATGCGATAGGATAGCGCTACACCAACCAGAGCAACGAAGGTGAAGCGGAGCTGACAGATTAAACATTCGCCGTATCCGGTCGGCTAAACTCCGAACACATCTTCCCTTCTTAAGAATGACTTCAGTGCCGTTCTTTGTTCTTTTCTCAGAGAAAAGCTTAACTCAAGTCTTCCAGAGTCGCGGTCAAAGCTGATTCGAAAGACCGCCGTTCGCCAGTTTTTGTGTTTACTGGAAGACTGTGTTACTATAAGCACGCAAACGCAACTCGGCTGTCGTCATTATGGCCCCGCCCGCCGACTCTATACATGATGTGATTGGGCCGTCCAGATTTCTAGACGACACTTGCGGGCAAATTAAATTTGCTGCCGCTAGGGTGCGTCTAGATTTCTAGGCTAAATGAATCAGCCAGTTTGAACAAATCAGTTGAGTTAATGATTCAATGACTCATTCATAAAGTCGGTGAACACTTGCTTCTTTCATGAATGAATCATTTGGTTTGAACACATCAGTTGAGTTAATGATTCAATGACTCATTCATAAAGTCGGTGAACACTTGCTTCTTTCTTGAATGAATCATTTGGTTTGAACACATCAGTTGAGTTAATGATTCAATGACTCATTCATAAAGTCGGTGAACACTTGCTTCTTTCTTGAATGAATCATTTGGTTTGAACACATCAGTTGAGTTAATGATTCAATGACTCATTCATAAAGTCGGTGAACACTTGCTTCTTTCTTGAATGAATCAGTTGGTTTGAACAAATCAGTTGAGTTAATGATTCAATGACTCATTCATAAAGTCAGTAGACACTTGCTTCTTTCATGAATGAATCATTCGGTTTGAACAAATCAGTTGAGTTAATGATTCAATGACTCATTCATAAAGTCATAACATCATTTAGGCAGTTGTAGTTGCTGTGTAAATGGACTGCATTTATATAGCGCTTTTATCCAAAGGGGCGGCAGTGGCTCAGTGGTTCATGTAGGTTGTCTACAAACCGAAAGGTTGGTGGTTCAATCCCCGGTTCCACCTGACCAAGTGTCGAAGTGTCCATGAGCAAGACACCTAACCCCAGCTGCTCCCGACGAGCTGGATGGCGCCTTACATGGCTGACATCGCCGTCGGTGTATGAATGGGTGAATGTGAGGCAAAAATGTAAAGCGCTTTGGATAAAAGCGCTATATAAATGCAGTCCATTTAAATATATGTGTAGATGGATTTCGGGTAACACACATTCACTATTAACTACGACTTCTGCCTCAATAAACTCCTAATTTACTGCTTATTAATAGTTAGTAAGGTAGTTTTTGTAGCGTTTAAGTTTAGGTATTGGGTCGGATTAAGAGATGTAGAATAAGGCATTAATATGAGCTTTATAAGTTGTAAATAACCATAAGTATATTTTGTTTCTGAAAAAATGTGATTCTTTTATTTTGAAATTCTTTGTACAGAAATGGTTAACTTCCGGTTGTAGGCTTCGCGCTTTGTTTTGCTTGAAGAGGCACACGCGCTGGCTAGCGCCGTTGTTTCAATAGTATGTAGCATATCCTAAACCGGTAGTAACTTTGTCAAGATACTTAACAGCCCCTCTGAAGAGGCAAAAGGTATGGTATACTATGCTGATATCTGAGCATTTTGTCTGTTAATATGTTCGTTTTGCACAAATGTAAGACAGCACCGTGTAAACTGATCCTTTACATGTTTGTATATGTTTCAGCTCTTACGTTGGTGATATGATGAGTGATAAGAGTTCTCAAAGGAATAAACATCATAAAACTATCAGTAAAAGTCTCATCCTTGCATCGAGGGGCATGTTACAGTAAGAGCTTCACCTCAGTGTGCCACATCGAACGGCCCGTGAACTTTAAGGACAACGATAACGGACAACACGGAAAATGGACGGCATTGAAGAGCGAGCACGTAAGCTACAAACTGAAATCAATGAAACAAGAGCTTTATTACATCAAGGAGATACAGAGAGCATGTCAAGGCAGGAGTTAAAGGATGATATTGAACGCAAAGAGAAACAATTAGCCGAACTCCATAAAATGAAGGCTGCGACCGAGTCATCATTACCTGACGTTAGGCGTTCAGAGCGGCCTAGTGTGCTGACGGAGAAAATGCTAGCCTACCAAAAAGACGAATTAATTAAAAAGGACAAAAAACTGTTAAGTCTCTATGAACAATGGAAAGGGCTAATTAGAACATCCAGAGAAAGCCTAAAGACTGACTTATCAGAGCACAAGTTATGCGCAATGGCCGATGATATTGAAAACGGATTGAGCAACATGATGAAGGTGTACAGTGAGATAAGAGAGCGCACTATGCCATCCCCTGACACCAGACGCAAAATGGACTCTTGTGAAGCAGTAACTAAGGACATTATGAAAATACTTAATGAACGTATAACAGCAATAGACGGTGATTTTGATGCAGATAGAGAAAGACAGCGCCTTCATCAGCTACTGTCGCAACAGTACGCCCGCTCCATCTATGGTACCGCCTCTCAGTCTAGTGTCAGTAAGCAGTCTGACACTTCAAGCATCGCAGCCAAAAGGATTGACGCGGCTGCGGAGTTGGCTGT
Organism: Pseudorasbora parva; assembly: GCF_024679245.1. Taxonomy (NCBI): domain Eukaryota; kingdom Metazoa; phylum Chordata; class Actinopteri; order Cypriniformes; family Gobionidae; genus Pseudorasbora; species Pseudorasbora parva. The sequence continues at coordinate 1,131,763 of NC_090183.1, forward strand.
AAAAGAAGCAGAATATAAAATTGTGCAGGAAGAAATTAAACAAAAGGAAAAAATGAAAGATATTGAATCTGAACTTGAGCGTCTGAAGGCAGAAAAGGAAATGCAAGCTGCTCGCGCAAAACTTGAGATCTACGACCGAGAAATTAACATGGATATGGACAATCAGCAAATACAACAAAGCGATGTACCTTTCTCTGCTGACCACCAATCTATTCATGCAGCACCAGCGCCCTCTAGTGGCTTACCTCCATTCCTGCCACGAAACAATGTGTCTATCCATATGTCAAATCGCACAGTGAACAATCCAAACCCTCAAATTGTCACTCAAGCTCCTCCCACAGACATTTCCCAGTTAGCTCAAGCTATTCAAAACAGTATAAACATAAACAGAATCCCAATGCCAATGCCCACAGTGTTCAGCGGAGATCCAATTAAATACATCGAATGGAGGGCTTCATTCTCTTCACTTGTGGACTGCAAAGAAATCTCACCTGCTGATAAACTTCACTTGCTCAAAAGGTATGTCACAGGCCCAGCACAAAATTGTCTTGAAGGCACATTCTTTCGCAGTGATGATGAAGCATACAGGGATGCGTGGCAAAAGCTTGACCAACGTTATGGACCGCCTTTTATTGTGCAAAGAGCTTTCAGAGACAAACTGTCAAAATGGCCTAAAATAAGCTCAAAGGACGCAGAAGGATTAAGGACATTCTCAGACTTTCTAAATGCATGTCTCCAAGCCACACCGTACGTAAAGGGTCTAGAGATACTCAGCGACTGTGAGGAAAATCGAAAGTTGCTGCAGAAGGTTCCTGACTGGCTGGCAGCCCGTTGGAATCGTCAGGTCACAGTTACACTCATGGAAGGCAAGGATTTTCCGTCTTTTGAGGATTTCGCACAATTTGTGGCAGTCGAAGCGGAAATCGCATGCAACCCGGTCACTTCTTCATTTGCCCTTCACTCATGCAGCTCATCCTACGAGAAAAGGACCACAAAGGACTTTAAACCAAACAGATCCACACAAGTCTTCTCAACGCAAGCCATGGTACAAAACAACAGGGCAAGGACAAGCAACACAAAATTAAAGGTACCCTGCATGTTTTGCAAAAATGAAAACCACCAGTTGTCAAGGTGCTCTAACTTTTCAGATCAGCCCTTAGAAGAGAAGCGCACTTATGTTAAAGAGAATAAACTGTGCTATGGATGCTTAAAGTTGGGCCATAATGCCAAAGATTGTCGCCATCGTCACACCTGTGACATTTGTAAAGGAAGGCATCCCACCTGTCTGCACAATGACAATTACAAGGCATATGAAAGACCTCAAAGCTCTGAAAGTACTGCTTCAAGCACTCCAAATGAAACCGCGGCAGTCACAGCTCTCAACGTCACTAAGGTGGGTCAGTCAAGTAGCACATCCATGATCGTTCCTGTATGGGTGTCTACAGTTCAGAGCCCGTCTAAAGAGCAATTAGTTTACGCACTATTAGATACACAGAGTGACAGCACATTTGTCTGTGAAGAATTAAGCAACCTGCTACAAGCGGACACTCACCCTGTAAAGTTAAAGCTAACTACCATGCTGGGTGTTCACTCCTTTGTTGAGAGTCACAGAGTATCGGGATTGCGTGTGAGAGGTTACGAATCAGACATTCACATCGACCTCCCCCCCTCATATACCAAAGACTTTATTCCAGTTAACTATGACAACATACCCACTAGTGACACAGCAAATCAATGGCCCCACCTGACAGAAATCGCTGATAAGATACCACCTCTTCTGAGTTGTGATGTTGGACTCCTTATTGGATTTAACTGTCCCAGAACGTTAGCTCCAAGACAAGTTTTACTAGGAGAAGGTGAGGAGCCATATGCCATCCGCACTGACCTAGGGTGGAGTATCGTCGGAGGCTCCGCACCAGCGTCCAGTGAAACTCAGTCAAGTTTGTGTCATAGAATCACAATAAAGGAATTACCCCCTGTAACTCCCATGGACGTGATTAATGCACTAGAGTCAGATTTTAAGGACATAAAGGCAAGTGACAATACTGTCTCACAAGAGGATCTCATCTTTTTGGACAAGCTTAAGGAGGGAATAAGGAAAAATGAACAAGGACACTGTGAGATGCCTCTTCCATTCAGACAAAGGCCACACTTACCCAACAACCGAAAGCTTGCTGAAATCAGACTCGAACAATTAAAGCGAAAATTCACCAAAGACGAAAACTACAAAAGAGACTATATAGCTTACATGGAAGACATTATAGAAAGGGGTGATGTCGAAGAAGTACACAATGAAGGAAAACAAGGTGAACGATGGTACATTCCCCATCACGGGATATATCATCCCAAAAAGCCCACTAAGTTACGTGTTGTGTTCGATTGTTCAGCCAAACACAATGGTACAAGTCTAAATGATCATCTTCTCCAAGGACCAGACCAGATTAACAATCTAACAGGCATCCTCCTTAGGTTCAGACAACATCCTATCGCTTTAATGTGCGATATAGAGAAGATGTTCCACCAGTTTCACGTCCAGCGGTGCGACAGAGATTACCTGAGTTTTCTGTGGTGGAAAAATGGCAACACAGAGACACAGCCTCGGGTATACAGAATGAAGGTACATCTTTTCGGTGCGACATCATCCCCAGGGTGTGCAAATTACGGTCTGAGGTATTTGGCTAAAGAACACTGTCACACACACCCTGCAGGAGCTGAGTTCATGGAGAAGGACTTTTATGTGGACGATGGAGTCACAAGCACAGACACCGTAGAAAAGGCAATACAGCTAGCACAAGAGGCCACAGAGATATGCAAGCAAGGAGGACTCCGTCTACACAAATTTATCTCAAACAGCTCTGCTGTTCTGCAAAGCATCCCTCCGTCTGAATGTGCAATAGAGACAAAAACAAAAGACTTGACATTCAAGGACATGCCACAAGAAAGGGCCTTAGGCATCCAATGGAACGTTGAAAGGGACTGTTTCAGATTTGACAACACCTTAAAAGACCAACCACCAACACGTCGAGGTATCCTTTCTACTGTTGCATCCATCTACGACCCCCTTGGATTCCTGGCGCCATATGTGCTTCATGGGAAAAAGATTCTGCAGGAAATGTGTCACCGAGGTATCAACTGGGACGACTCCCTGCCAGAAGCACTAAGGCCAAGGTGGGAGAGCTGGCAACGTGACTTTGCCAACTTAGACAAGGTGAACATAACTCGCTGTTACTTTCCCGATAGTTTCGGAGAGCTTAGAGAAATAGAGTTGCACCACTTTTCTGATGCGAGCATGAGTGGTTATGGACAATGCACCTATTTAAGAGCCAAAAACGTTAAAGAAGAGATTCACTGTTCATTGGTAATAGCCAAAGCCCGTGTTTCTCCTACCAAGCTCACTACAATCCCCAGACTCGAGCTAGCTGCAGCTGTAGTTTCAGTCTCAATTAGTAACTTGCTGAGAAATGAACTCCGCTATGCACACATCAAAGAGTTTTTCTGGACGGATTCAAAGGTAGTTTTGGGCTATGTGAATAATGAGGCACGTCGTTTCCATACTTTTGTAGCGAATAGGGTTCAAAAGATTCGCCAAAGTACAAGCCCTCAGCAATGGTTTTATGTGCCATCTGAAGAGAACCCAGCCGATAGTGCATCAAGGGGTAAATCTGTCACCGAGCTACTCTCATCTAACTGGTTCACCGGTCCCGCCTTTCTCTGGGAAAGAGACCTGCCCACTACACAAAGTGCAGAGCTGGAATTGTCTCTTGGTGATCCAGAAGTCAGAAAAACACAGGCAATGTTAACCAAAGTTACAGAGACTTTCAGCCTTGCAGAACGTTTGTCCAAGTTCTCATCATGGTCCAACGCGGTCAAAGCTGTAGCACGTCTCATAAGAAGGGCCAAGAAAGTCAAATCAAATGCGCCGGCTACAGTGAGGGAACAAGAAAGTGCGGCAAAGGTCATCATTCAAGATGTACAAAAACAAACATACGGAAAAGAGATAAAACTGTTAATCAAAGGCAACCAGCTCCCACATCACAACAAACTGTTCCACTTAGACATTTTCAGGGACACGGATGGTCTCATCAAGGTCGGAGGGAGACTTTCATCCATCAAAGACTCTTTCAAACACCCTATTGTGATTCCGAAGGAACATCATGTGACCAAACTCATAATAGATCACTGTCACGACAAAGTAAAACACCAAGGAAAAGGTTTCACCATAAACAAAATCAGATCCAGTGGCTACTGGATCCCAGGGATGAGCAGGACCGTTGCTTCTTTCATCCGCCAATGTGTCATATGTCGCAGACTCCGCAAGGCTCCAGAGGGCCAGAGAATGAGTGACCTACCTGCAGAACGGTTAGAGCCCTCTCCACCCTTTACATACTGCGGGATGGACTGTTTTGGCCCTTTTGTAACTACCGAAGGCCGAAAGCAACATAAAAGGTATGGACTTTTGTTCACTTGCTTTTGCTGCCGCGCCATTCATATTGAGCTTTTAGAGGATCTGTCCACTGACACATTCATTAATGCATTAAGGTGTTTCATTGCTATCAGAGGTACAATTCGCCAAATCCAATGCGATCAGGGAACAAACTTTGTTGGCGCTAAGAATGAGTTTAAAACCGCTCTAAGCGAACTTGACACCAAAAGACTGAGTACTTATCTGTCCCAAAAACAATGCGACTTTGTGATGAATGCACCTCACTCCAGTCACGCAGGAGGAGTGTGGGAACGCCAGATAAGGACTGTCAGAAGTGTATTGACCACTACTCTGTCACTTGCGCATGGGAGACTGAATGATGCTTCACTAAGGACTTTATTCTATGAAGCTATGGCCATAGTTAACAGTCGCCCACTGACTGTAGATAATCTGAACAACCCTGACAGCTTGGAACCACTTACCCCTAACCACCTGCTCCACATGAAATCCAGCACAACACTGCCCCCACCTGGTGCCTTCCCAAAGGAAGACCTTTATGGAGCAAGGAGATGGCGTCGTGTGCAGTTCTTAACCGAGCAGTTCTGGTGCAGGTGGAGGCGTGAATATCTGCACAACATCATTGCTAGACAGCGCTGGCACTCACCAAAAAGAAATCTAAGAGAAGGTGATATTGTGTTGGACATTGATGAACTGTCACCCAGAGGTGAATGGAAACTTGCCAGAGTCCTGGAGACTGTTAGTGGCAAGGACGGACTCGTGAGAAGAGCAAAAATCTCCTTTGGAGACAGGAGACTGAATAACAAAGGTCAACGCTGCAATAAACTTTCTACTGTAGAGCGACCTGTGCAAAAGCTAATTTTGATATTAGAAAGTTCTTAAACTAACTAAGAGAAATGGTTATGTGCTGTTGAAAATTCTTCGTTGTTGTTATCCTGATATAACATTTACTCATAATTTGGTGGGAGTGTAAATAACCATAAGTATATTTTGTTTCTGAAAAAATGTGATTCTTTTATTTTGAAATTCTTTGTACAGAAATGGTTAACTTCCGGTTGTAGGCTTCGCGCTTTGTTTTGCTTGAAGAGGCACACGCGCTGGCTAGCGCCGTTGTTTCAATAGTATGTAGCATATCCTAAACCGGTAGTAACTTTGTCAAGATACTTAACAGCCCCTCTGAAGAGGCAAAAGGTATGGTATACTATGCTGATATCTGAGCATTTTGTCTGTTAATATGTTCGTTTTGCACAAATGTAAGACAGCACCGTGTAAACTGATCCTTTACATGTTTGTATATGTTTCAGCTCTTACGTTGGTGATATGATGAGTGATAAGAGTTCTCAAAGGAATAAACATCATAAAACTATCAGTAAAAGTCTCATCCTTGCATCGAGGGGCATGTTACATAAGTACTAATAAACAGACAATATCCTAGTAATATGCATGATCATAAGCAACTAGTTAATAGTTAATAACTGAACCTTAAAATAAAGAATTACCAGATTTTGTTGATACATTTCGACCAAAAACTGTAACTGACAGATGAACATTAGCAATTAAACAAATCCAAGATATTTATAGGGTTAATAATTATAATTACCTCTGTTTCGGTTCAGTTTTCTGTGTTGGTTGATTGTTTGTATTATTCTATATTTTTACTTGTTATTCACTTTTTGTTATTTTTTCTCTTTGTTGCACTTTGAGATTGTTTGGAATGAAAAGTGTGTTGTAAATTATTATTATTATTAATTCCGCTCCCGCAAGCAGCATTTCTAGAAGAAGCGCGGCGCTCCTGATGGAGTCTGGATCGGTTCATTCAGGCTGAGAATGAACATCAGTCGCTTTAACTCTCGCCGGGCCGTCTCTCACCCGCTCCGCCACCTGCTCCTTGCCAACAGAACGAGCCATAATGAGAGGAAGAATAACACAGGCAGAAATGTGGCTTTGTGGACCAGTTTAAGTCCTCCAACGGCGAATGAGAAGATCTGTCACTGGCCATTGGCATCTGGATGATCCAGCTTACTGCCAGAGCTGAGGAGGAGCCAAATGAGAGTTTAAAGGGTTAGTTCAACCAAAAATGAAAATGCTGTCAATAATTACTTACCCTACTCTCGTTGGCCAGCCGTCAGACCTCCGCTCATCTTCACACACAGATGAAGATATTAGTGTTGAAATCCGATGGCTCAGAAAGGCCTTCATTGACACCAATGTCATTTCCTCTCTCAAGACCCATAAAGGCACTAAAGACGTCGTTACAAAGCCCATCTCACTACAGCGGCTCGACAATCATTGATGAAGAGGCCAGAATAGAGTTAGTGCGCAAAAACACTAAATAACGACTTATATAGTGATGGCCGATTTCAGAACAAAGCTTCGAACCGTTATGAGTCAGTGAATCGATTCATGATTCAAACCGTTATGAGTCAGTGAATCGATTCATGATTCGAACCGTTATGAGTCAGTGAATCGATTCATGATTCGAACCGTTATGAGTCAGTGAATCGATTCATGGTTCGGACCGTTATGAGTCAGTGAATCGATTCATGATTCGGACCGTTATGAGTCAGTGAATCGATTCATGACTCGGACCGTTATGAGTCAGTGAATCGATTCATGATTCGGACCGTTATGAGTCAGTGAATCGATTCATGACTCAGACCGTTATGAGTCAGTGAATCGATTCATGATTCGGATCGTGTGTCAATCTGCTGAAATCACGTGACATTGGCGATCCGAATCATGAATCGATTCACTGATTCATAACGGTTCGAAGCTTTGTTCTGAAATCGGCCATCACTATATAAGTCGTTGTTATTTTTTTTTAGGAAGATTGTGTAAATCAGGCCTGGGGTGTTCTTATGCCCCTCAGTGCTTATTACTATGAGAACGTCCTGACGTGCTCCTGGTGTTGAGGATGTGTGTATGCAGTGTAAGAGTATAGCTAAGAGGTGTGTGTGCTGCGCTGACACACAGGGCCACTCTCTTCTGTCGGTGTGTGTGTGTGTGTGTGTGTGTGTGTGTGTGCTGGTCTGTTAGAGGGAACGAATGTGACACAGCAACTGATGTCAGGGTGGAAATGCCAGAGCAAGTGTTTAAGTCGATAACAATCCAGAGAACTGTAGATATAATAAGAGGACACACACACACAGACACACACACACAGACACACACACACACACACACACACGCACAGACACACACGCACAGACACACACACACACACACACACACACACACACACACACACACACACACACACACACACACACACACACACACACACACACACACACAAACGCTCTCTCTCTCTCTCTCTCTCTCTCTCTCTCTCTCTCTCTCTGTGTGCTTGTGTGTTTGTGCGTCTGCGTGCTTGTCTGTGTTTGTGTGTCGGTGTGCGTTTGTGTGTCTGTGTGCTTGTGTGTTTGTGCTTCTGTGTGCCTATGTATTTGTGCGTCTGTGTGTTTGTGTGTCCGTGTGCTTGTGTGTGTTTGTGCGTCTGTGTGCTTGTGTGTGTTTGTGCGTCTGTGTGCTTGTGTGTGTATGTGCATCTGTGTGCTTGTGTGTCTGTGTGCTTGTGTGTGTTTGTGCATCTGTGTGCTTGTGTGTTTGTGCGTCTGTGTGCTTGTGTGTGTTTGTGCATCTGTGTGCTTGTGTGTCTGTGTGCTTGTGTGTGTTTGTGCGTCTGTGTCCTTGTGTGTGTTTGTGCGTCTGTGTGCAACTACATGACAAAAAACAAAGCAAACAGCCAGATGATAATTTCCGCAGCACCTCAAACACAGCGCGAGCGGAAGATCCTC
>NC_090183.1:1142500-1162500 GCF_024679245.1 Pseudorasbora parva
ACTATACTGTCCATGTCCAGAAAGGGAATAAAAACATCATCACAGTAGTCCATATGAGACATCAGTGGGTTAATTAGAGTCTCTTGAAGCATCCAAAATACATTTGGGTCCAAAAATAACAAAAACTACGACTTTATTCAGCATTGGCTTCTCTTCCGCGTTTGTGTTCAATCCTCAGATAAAGATTCAAACGGTTATGAATCAGCGAATCGATTCATGATTCGGATCGCGTGTCAAACGGCTGAAATCACGAGACATTTCTATCCTACTTTATCTAGTTGGAATGACATGATTTTTTTAGTAGTTTTGACTAAATTAGTTTAAGTTAATACAACAAGATTACAACAAATTTGTGTAGTTCGGCTACAATAATTCGATAAAAATTGTCTTACACAAATGACTCTTAATCAACTTTTTAAAGGTCCCGTTCTTCGCGTGTTTTCTAAGCTTTGATTATGTTTACAGTGTGTAATATAACATGAGTTCATGTTTCACGTGTAAAAAAACACAGTATTTTTAACAGAACTGTCTTATCTGTCCAGCGCTGTTTCCTCTGTCCTAAAAACGGCCTGATGATTTCATTGTTCTATGAAGTCCCTCCTTCAGAAACACGTAACGAGTTCTGATTGGGCCAGCGCTTCCCGTGTTGTGATTGGACAGCAGTTTAGCGCACTTTGCCCGGAAAGGTCCCGCCTCTTACCGTAACGGGGAGATGCACGCGCTCAATGCGCGCTCTTCTCCACGTGGGAGAGCAACGAGACCACGCCCCCTATGTTGCGTGTTCTTGTGGGCGGAGCTTTAGTCAACAAACGGTTCTAGTGACGTCATCACAGCAGGAAGTGCAGCGGTGTAGTCCAAACCGGCCGCTCGCTGTCGGCTTTGAAAGGGAACTTCTGTTAAATAAAATATCCCGCTTGGCATTGAACTTTGAGCTTTATAATTTTACAGGTATTATTTATGCTCTAACAGCAACATCACACACTAACTAAAGTCTGAAAGATGGGATCGTGAAGAACGGGACCTTTAAAATGACCCAGCGTTGGTGCATTTCTGATGGGTCTGATTTCATCCAGAAGTGAAGATAGCATTGAATGATGAACAGAGTTTGTAGTGGGAAGCCCAGAGACGAAAAGAAGTCGAAAAAAGAGTAAAGTCCATGTGCTTGATGTTACAAAATTTGATCATTCATGCTAAACGTGCTGCAGATCCATGTGGAATATAAGCAGGTCGGACGCTGCATGTGTGTCACCAACAGAAATGGAAATAATTATGGCCAGCATGACTCCAGCATTGTGTTACAGTTTTTCTCAATTGTTTACACACAAATTCTGGTACTTGAGACACAATGAGCACAACGTGCAACTCATTCACCGACCCCCTGAACCAATTCTGCTAAACTACAAGCCCAGTTCCTGCTTTACACTCAAACTGCAGCTCTAAAACACACTTTTTTTCAAAACACTCCACACAATTCTCTGCTTTTGGCACAATTTTCATGCTGAAAATATCTTGTTTTCACAAGGAACACACTGCCATTCAGACACACATACTTACTCATCACAAGGGCAAACACCGTCACACAGTTTTACAATCAGAGCTTCACCGTCACTTATCAGAGCTTCAGCATAAAAGGGCAACCGGGGGTGCAGCATAGGGATTTATTTTATTTTTTTACTGTAACTGTATACAGTAAATTCTTCTGCTGTTTTGTATGTCGTGTATGTGCAACTTTGTGTTGGTTGGGAATGGGAGATACACCGTGTACATTGCTTTTGCAGGAAAAATATAATAAAATGTGACCATGTTTTGGTGTGTTCTGAGTATAAAAACAATACTCTTGAATATTTTACAACACACTTATGTTTGTACTGTCTGCAGTAAGTGTAACACTGAACCAAAAACAGGCCTCAGTCCTGATGATGAATGGAGAAGTGTTTTCCATTGAGCACATCAGCGTTCAGCTGGCTCTTAGAAATGTCTATACTTATGATGACACACATGAAACAAAATCCCATTTTGAGAAGAAATAACATTATTTTGAATGTAAAGTTTAATTTTGCAGGAGAATTGAGGGGTTTTACCCATTGCATGTTTTTTTTTTTTTTTTTGGATTTGTGTAGAGTTCTGAAATATGAGGCATGCTTTCAGAAAATGTGTGTAAACAATTGAGAAAAACTGTAATCTACTGCTCAACCTATCGCTTAGTCATTAAACTCGAATTGTGTCCACTGTATTTTTTTTTTTTAAAAAGACCGTAAAAATAGGGCACAATTGTCACGTCACAACATAAGAAAACTAAGGTGAAGACTCAGATGCGCAAACATGTGATTTATTATGAAAATAAACATAAATACAGAACAAAAACCCACGAGGGGGAAAACACATAATCAGAACTGTAACAAAACTCAAAAACATACCAACAGGGAAATCACTGGGAACCGGAAGACGCAGACATAACACAGATCCGACGAAGACTGACAAACACAAGGAGCTTACAAAGGGAAGAAATCAAGAGGGAACAGGTGCGAGAAATCAACACTAATGAGATAACAAGGGGGAGGGGTCAGACAATGACACGAGCACATGATCAGAATGACAAAACCCACATGTGCACACAAGACAGGACAGGCATGTGACAGCAATGTACTGTATAAACATGAAGGAATTTTCCGTATTGTTTTTTTTTACAGTTTGAATTACATGTTGTATTCAGATTTGGACAAACTACACAACTTCATTACTGTAGTAAAAGTAACAGCACTGCTGGTCAAATATTACTCCGTTACTCAAGTGAAAGTTGTAAAAACAGATTTTTACTGGAGTAAAAGTACAGAAGTATTTGTTTTCAAAAGTACTTAAGTATCAAAAGTAATTTCCTTCTTTATGTCGCCGCATTATTGTATTATAGTTGTATAAATGCACATTATGCCATCATGGTTTAAGCCAGTCAGTGACGCTCCATCTGACACACTAGCAGACGACTAACTTAAACTCATTTAAATACTTGTAGAAAAGTTACAAAGCTGCTGTCACTTTAAGGCCGAATGCACGGATCCAATACACTGATACACATCTGATATTCTCACACTGTTCACCTTCACTGAAGACAGAATCAACTTTGTTTATGTCAATCCTCCACTAAATGAGCATTTGGACATCCGTCTTCTTCCATTTTGCTCTAAACTATAAATCAGTGTTTAATAAATGCTGTGAAATCATTGAACTTCACGAGACTCTACAAGAGTGATTCCTGAAAGGCTTTCTGCAAAAACCCAAACACCTTTTAAAGAAGAAAAAAATCATCACTGACTTTCAAAGCGGCGACAGAAACGACTTTCCACTTCGAGGACCTTGATAGAAATGTAGTGGAGTAAAGAGGACGATATTTGTCTTTCAGATGGAGTGAAGTTAAAGTCAGAAGATTACAGAAAAAATAATACTCCAGTAAAGCACAGAGACTCAAACAGTGAACTTCAGTACAGGACTCGAGGAGATGAGCTGAGGGACTGTCCAGCTCATTAGTTTGTGTTTTAAGGGTTAAGGGAAATTTCTGTAAAATTACCAGTACATTTTCCGTTTTTATTTTTTACAGTGTTGTTAGCACCATTGCTATCCGCGCTAGGCTAGCTGCAGAAGCCGCGTGCGTCTGTGACAAACAGCATTCGTCGCTCATCCATCATAAGTGCCAAACGGAGACATTAATTTCAGAGTTTGCCGATCTTTGCTGTTCTCCTCGCCGCTTTTCTCTTCATCTCTCTGGAGGAGCGCGTTGGGCCTTTTTTCTGCCCGTCCTGACGCTGGAAAAGATGCTGAACAGCAGTAAAGGAAGCACTACATTAATTAAATGCAGAAATTTGCCTCACTCTATTTTGCTGCTGAGAAAGAACCGCTAAGATTGATGAACTTCTCTGAGATTCAAGAGCGCTCCGCTAGTCTCAAATCGGAGCTTAATTGAGATGGAGCGTGTATTAGGTGAGCCGCATACATTACAGTGTCAAATCTCGGTATTCTAATCTCGCCTCCTTTATTTTTCCTCCCTTCGCCTCTGGAAGCTTCTCCTCCTTTATATGCAGCGGTGAGGTTACGGCGCGGTGTGTGATGAACATGCTCTCGGGCACAGGGGTCACACACACACACACACCGAGTCTCCTGAGACACTGCAAGGGCTTCGTCTTTGGAAAGGTTGTTTTTCTGCGGATTCAAACTCATCCGATTCTGAACTTACTGGAGCTTTACACTCACGAGCACAAAAGTACTGGGTTAAAAACAACCCAAGTTGGGTTGAAAATGGACAAACCCAGAATTTGGGTTATTTGAATGGTATATTCACTGGGTTCAAAAAACCCAATTTCTGCTTTTGTCCATTTTTAACCCAACTTGGGTTGTTTTTAACCCAGCATTTTTAACAGTGTACTATGATGTACCGCGGTATTGCTCGAGTTTGTTGTTGCACACGGGCTCGTGTGTGTAGTAGTTCAGGATTCTCACCAAAAAATAATTCATAACAATTTTTAAGTTTAGGGTGAAATATATGGCCTGACATTTTTGTTGTTGTTGTTACACCTTTATATATATATACTGTAAAAAATATATGTCCAATAAGTTATGACAACATATGATTTTACATTGTTTTAACTCATCAAAATAAGTAAAAAAATGTTAAAGTTATACAAGATGTAACTCATTTTTTAAAGTCAGTTTAACATAATCTAAGTTGAAATAACTTAAATATCCAAGTCGATTGTACTGCAAAAGTTATTTTTTTTACAGTATATATATATATAAAGGTGTAAAAAAAAATGTCAGGCCATATATTTCACCCTAAACTTAAAAATGTTTATGAATTCTTTTTGTTTGTTAAAAAAAAACTAATTAGAAAAAAAAAAAAAATGTTATGAATCATCAAGAAATCACTATACTAATAATTTGCTCATGAATAATAAAATAAAATATTTATAATATTTTAATATTTAAAATATATAATATTTAATTCTCTTTACAGCTGTTTTAATTATCCTTGTTTTTACTTTTAATTCTTACATATGGTATCTTATTTATTGTGCATATGTTATTACTATTTTAATTCATTTCTATGTAAAGCACTGAATTGCCACTGGGTATCAAATGTGCTATGCAAATAAAAATATAAATGGCTTGCCTAATATTAATTCATTGCATTAATTACATTTTTATTTTTGAAATACTACATTTAATACCAGTGAATATATATTGTATTTTTTTTATATACACAATATATACACAATTTTTCATATATATATCATATTTTCACACACATATAAATATTGAATAAATAAATATTTATAATATTACATTAATTTGACTCTCTCTCTCTCTCTCTCTCTCTCTCTCTCTCTCTATCTCTCTATCTCTCTCTCTCTCTCTCTCTCTCTCTCTCTCTATATATATATATATTTATATGTATAATTATGTAACAACTAATATATACATTAATATACATAGTATGTAAAATATCTTAGAAATATTATCTGTTTGTCCATCTATATACGTGTGTGTGTGTGTGTGTGTGTGTGTGTGTGTGTGTGTGTGTGTGTGTGTGTGTGTGTGTGTGTGTGTGTGTGTGTGTGTGTGTGTGTGTGTGTGTGTGTGTGTGTGTGTGTGTAGATACTCAGAATATGAGCAGAAGGGCAAGTCTATGTTGACAACACCCTAGAATCAAAATTTTATTTTCATATTCTGGATGCAAAATATGACCTGCGTGAGCCAAGAAGCTCAACAAGACCAGAGCGATCTCAAGCGAGAGCCACTGATTATTCATTGAGTCTCAATAGCAGCACACACCTGATCCCTGCCACACACACACACACACACACACACACACAGTCACTCACACACACACACACACGCACGCACGCACGCACGCACGCACACACACACACACACACACACACACACACACACACACACACACACACACACACACACACTCTCTCTCTCTCTCTCTCTCTCTCTCTCTCTCTCTCTCAATTCAATTCAAAAAACATTGTACTATCCGACAGTACAATGTTGCCAAAGCATTAAACATGTAACAAGTTATACAGGTATAGATATCTAAATACAAAATATAATTAAAGAAGAAAAAAAAACAAAAAAAAAACATATATATTGCTATATTGTAAATATATTCTGACATAAGTCAATCGGTTGTAAGATCCAGGGTAAATGGTTCCAGAGGGCAGTGAAGAGACTAAAGAGGGTTCAGCCTTTGTCCCTCATGATATGGCAGGAGGACACACACTGTGCTGCCGAGTGGAGACATTTCTCTTCTTCTCCTAAGATATAACACAGTTTGGCGATGTCACTTGCTTGCTGGAATTCGGGGAACATTTGAGTGATTTGGGTGAAGTACGTTTCTCTGATGTTGTTATATTTGCTTATATTGAAGTACTTCAATTTGTTTATTTGTGCTATTTTGATTTGCCAGTCGTTGATGTAGTCTTCTTGTTTTTTTTCCCTATTTCTTTAATTTTTGTGAGTTTTGACCGAATTGTTGGATTGAGTTTGTGTGTTTCCACTAAATAATGCCGGGCTCATTCTCTGGGTGTCCTGCCCTGTGTGTGAGCGCGCAGTGATGGTAGGCGTCTGTCGGCGAGTCTGAGAGATGGAACCAGAACTTCGCCGCTCTCTTCTGGATCTCACATAAGAGAGGGAATCTGCCCAGTTCTGCTCTGCAGCCCAAACTAGGGGCATTTCTGTGAAGTCCCAGGATGTTCTTACAGAACTCAAAGTGGAACATGTCAGTAGGGTTTTTATCCCATATTTTATAGTTTGATTTAAATTTAGGGCCCCAGATTTCACAGCCATAAAGAAGAATGGGCCTGATGATGCTATCAAAAATCTTCATCCACAGTTTTATAGGTGGGTTAAATTTGAACAGTGAATATTTGTAAAATGGTATTTTTTATCAGTAAGGCGAGGTTTTTTCTGGAAGATCATGATTTTGGACTTGGACATGTTGATTGGTAGGGCTCAGTCGCTGCTGTACTGCTCCAGAACCGAGAGGCTTTGGTGCAGTCCCTCTTCATGAGGCGACAGCAGCAGAAGGTCGTCCGCGTACAGGAGGCATCTGATTGGTCTGCCCTCGAGGGTCAGCCCAGGACTAGAGGACTTCGCAAGTACTGATGCCAACTCATTGATAAAGATGTTAAAGAGAGTCGGGCTGAGGCTGCAGCCTTGACGGACTCCTTTATTCTGACTGAAATAATCAGTCCGTCTGTCGTTGATCTTGACACAGCACTTGTTCCCGTTATAAATATCCTTTATGATATCATAAGTCCTTCCTCCTATTCCACTTTGTATAAGTTTTAGAAAAAGTCCATTATGCCATACTGAGTCAAAGGCTTTTTTAAAATCAATGAAGCAGCCGAATATTTTCCCTTGTTTTTTTTTGATGAACATGTTTTTGGATAAGCGTGTGGAGTGTGTAGATGTGGTTTGAGGTTCTCTGATTGGGCATAAATCCAATTTGACAGTTCTTTAAAATCTTGTGTTCTTGAATGAACTGTACTAATCTGTCATTAATAATGGAGCAGACCAGTTTTCCCAGGTTACTGCTCACTGTAATGCCCCTATAATTATTTGGGTCGTACTTCTCGCCTTGTTTAAAAACTGGAGTAATCAAATGTTCTTTCCATATCTCAGGAAAGTGTCCTGATTTTAGTGTGAGATTGAATAATTTTAGAATAGCATCTCTCTCTCTCTCTCTCTCTCTCTCTCTCTCTCTCTCTCTCTCTCTCTCTCTCTCTCTCTCTCTCTCTCTCTCTCTCTCTCTCTCACACACACACACACACACACACACACTCACACACTCTCTTTCTCTCTCTGCGGTGTGGTGAAATAAGAAAGCTAAAAGAAACAACACAAGCGCCGACATGATCCGGTCAGCTCATTTACACACAGCCTCGTTCACGAAACACGCAAATCGTCCATAAATCCATTCTTATGCATGTGCTGAGCGAGCCAATTTATAAAGGAAACGATTTACACTGACATTTGTTCTGCACCAACAGGCAGCCCAATACAAAACAACAATGATTATTTTTAAGTCACACTGCTCTGCACAGACAGAAACACACACAGATGTGATATCCAAACATGATTGTGTTTATACTATAACACACACACACACACACACACACACACACACACACACACACACACACACACACACGTTTGTTTTTGTGACATATGGGGACATTCTATAGGCGTAATGGTTTTTATACTGTACAAACCGTATTTTCCCCTTACACTGCCCCTAAACCTACCCATCACACACACACACACACACACACACACACACACACACACACACACACACACACACACACACACACACACACACACGTGATATCCAAACATGTGTTTATACTATAACCTTAGCAGAACCAATAGTGAATTTCACAAAGTACTGTACATCACGATGACAGGTTTGAAAGCACACACACACACACACACACACATTAGCAGGGCGATTGCATGGCCGCAATTTTCCTCCACACAACACGTCAAAAACTGGAGTCAAACAAACCCTCGTCTGAAGCCGGAGCGTAATGGCTGTGATTATGAGAGTGGAACTCAAAAGGTGGGCAGAAACTGTCTGTGTGAAAATAAATAGCACGAGGCGTTAAAGCACATCAATGCAACGCAACAACTCCAGCGATTGATTTTTTTTTTTTTTTGCAAGTGCATCAGTGATAAAGGTCCATAAATGGAAGAGTCTGTGAATGAGCAGAACGTGCTGCAGGTGTGAATGCAGCGGGTCGATATGAAGTGATTGTTATTTCTGCGCAGCGATGGCGCCTGTGGATGCGAGGCGAGCGCTTCTTAGTTTTTCCTCTAATAATGACAGCATTAGTGTCTGCTTGGGAAGCGTTTGTGTATTTCAGCTCACACCGGAGGATTTGGTGATATGAGGGCCAAACGCTCAAATGCATTTTAATGGAATCTTGATCTCAACAGAGAGAGACGAATCCGTGTTCGAGTCTTACGATAAAATAGTACGTGAGTGCAATCGCGAGTAGTGTATGTTAAAATGAGTTTTGCCGTGCGTGGTACTAAATGTTAGCCTGGATGCCAGCCGAACTCAGCCCCGCCCACAGCCGGACTCAGCCCCACCCACAGCCGAACTCAGCCCCACCCAGAGCCGAACTCAGCCCCGCCCACAACAAAGCCCAACCCGCCCACAGCCAAGCTCAACCCGCCCACAGCCAAGCTCAACCCGCCCACAGCCGAACTCAGCCCGCCCACAGCCGAACTCAGCCCCGCCCACAGCCGGACTCAGCCCCACCCACAGCCGGACTCAGCCCCACCCACAGCCGCAACTCAGCCCCACCCAGAGCCAAACTCAGCCCCGCCCACAACAAAGCCCAACCCGCCCACACCCAAGCTCAACCCGCCCACAGCCAAGCTCAACCCGCCCACAGCCGAACTCAGCCCCGCCCACAGCCGAACTCAGCCCCGCCCACAGCCGAACTTAGCCCCGCCCACACCCAAGCTCAACCCGCCCACAGCCGAACTCAGCCCCGCCCACAGCTGAGCTCAACCTGCCCACAGCCGAACTCAGCCCCGCCCACAGCCGAGCTCAACCCGCCCATAGCCGAACTCAGCCCCGCCCACAGCCGAACTCAGCCCCGCCCACAGCCGAACTTTGCCCCGCCAACAAAATTTGAGCTCGGGAGTTCGGTCTGGACTTGATCCATAGAGGAGTAATATTGCCTGAACTGAAACTGATGATCAGAGTTTCAGACAGATGATCAACAGTACCGTAATCTTCTCGTCATCAAAGGGGCTTGGATTATATTTGTTCTAATCTTAAACGGAGAGCTTGTCTGTATCTGCATCACCTTCACTATTTCTCTCAGAAATGATGATCATGTTGGGTCAGTACTCTGTGTATCATTAAACTATGTTTTTTTTTTACAACACCAGCAAAGATTGTTTATTCCAGCGCGTGTGTTCAGGGGTTCTCCGGGGGGAAATGGTGTTTGGGGGTAAAATGTGTGTTATTTTGGCAAGGTTGCTGCTAAAATTGTCATTCCTGTGTCTATATATCACATAAATGACACGTCTTGCAATGAAGATGGCAGAAAGTGCAAAGCCCAACTTGACCACAGCAGAGAAAGAGATTTAACTCCAAAATCTAAAGCCATGTCTGGAAGTACTTTGGATTTTGGTTAGTAGGAGGTTAAATTGTTGAGCCGCGAGATAAAGCTCTGTAAGATACAGTTAGCATACCATGCCTGATTTTATAAAGGATAAATGCACTGCTTCCACCAGTGTGATTATTCACCGCTTCATCTCAAGGAAAAGTTTCATGTTTAGCACAGCAGAGCTCGCTCGGAGCGCTCAATATGCTGTAAAACTTACATTAATATTAATAATATTTGTTTCAATCACTGACTGAAGCCTGCTATATTTGGGACAAGAGTCACGACCTTAAATTGCTTGCACGATCAGCTCAGAGAGAGAGAGAGAGAGAGAGAGAGAGAGAGAGAGAGAGAGAGAGAGAGAAGAGAGAGAGAGAAGAGAGAGAGAGAGAGAGAGAGAGAGAGAGAGAGAGAGAGAGAGAGAGAGAGAGAGAGAGAGAGAGAGAGAGAGAGAGAGAGAGAGAGAGAGAGAGAGAGAGAGAGAGAGAGTCTGCGGTCTAGGCCATTAATTAATTGACTTGTTTTTGTGTAATTAATACGTTGTCAAATATGTTGACAACTTAAATAGACTATACCTGTACGAGTAGTTACGTCTCTTTGTATTAATTTGTCCTGTTATTGACGTAATGCGCGTCGTTGACAAAATGTGCAACCAGATGTTCGAATATTCATGTTTTTTTAGAGCGAATATTCAAACGTCCTTTATGAGCAATTTTAACAGCCCTGGTTGACACAGCAACACATAACCAGCGTTTTCAGAAATCTCCACTTTGGCCTGAGTTTTTAGAAACAATAGTTTTCTGGGATAAAAATGCCGTTTTCGTGTAAATGACAAGACAAAATGCAGGGAAAAATCTGCGTTTTCCCATCGTGTAAACGGGGCCTAAATATAGACGCCTCTGGATGTCGTCCAGACACTTCTGGAGCGGGAACGTTTCCATCTAATTATCATCCTTTCCAGAGAACAAACGTCTCAAAATGCCGCCCCTGCTGTCACGTCTCACACACACCCAGATCAAGTGCAAGGGTTCCTGATCCGACTGGCTGATTGTGGATGTCATGCGTCTATAATATGTGTGCGGTCCGTCCCTCAGATGAATCAGAAAAGCAATACTGAAGCCATTAGTGTTAACTTGCAGCGGTAAACCCATCGAGCACTGACCTATCTCGACTCGGAGCCATCAGTCCCCATTGATTATGCTTTATTACTTTTAAGGTGCTTAAGAGAGACTTCTTATCACTTGCATTACAGACGCTCGTTCATTAATGAAGTCCTGTTCGTAATTCAGATAAAATCCTCGATTTTCATTCACTCTCATGGTGCTCAAACGTGTACATTGTAAAAAAAAACAAATGTCGAAATAAAATTAAAATAAAGATTATTAAAAGGTGCAGTATGTAACTTTTCCGTCCGCTAGAGATCGCCTATTCAAAACAAAGGCGTTGATGACGGCACGTTTGAGCGCAGAATCTTCAACACGATCACATGATGAATGGGTATCAATACGAATCTTGTGGAATGTATACACCAAAATGAGTTTTGCCGTGCATATGATAGGCACTTTATGGCATGTATACACTCTCAAAAAATAAAGGTTTTTAAATGGTTCTTTGGCAGAGTGTATGGTTCCATGAAGAACCTTTAAAGGTGCCCTAGAATGATTTGAATCAATATGTTAAATTGTTCTCTGATATCTACATAGAGGGTATGTGGCTTATTTAAGGGCAATAATTGTCCAGATACAGTTTTACAGGTCCATTTACAACCCTATAAATTGTCCCTAGGATGTAATGCTCTGTTTTTGCCTTATTTGGAAGAGTCATGAATATTAATGTTGAGCTCTGCTCTGATTGGCTTATCTCAGCAGCTCACAGCAGTTCAGCGAAGCGGCTCGTGAGTCCGGACAGAACACAGACCGACTGAACGACACTTTAAGCAGAACATCTCAAATGGAGATTGATCAAATGCAGCTTACTTGTTTATTGGTGTTTTCAGATCATCCGCACGTGAGAGAGAGAGAGAGAGAGAGAGAGAGAGAGAGAGAGAAAGAGCGAGAGAGCGTTCATGTGGTTGCCAGATTCAGTCATTAAATCCCCCAAACAGAACTTTTCTGTGAAAAAAACCCGTATACACTCCAGTGTTATACCTAAACATGTCCAATCTGGCAACCAAATGCTCTCTCTCTCTCTCTCTCTCTCTCTCTCTCTCTCTCTCTCTCTCTCTCTCTCTCTCTCTCTCTCTCTCTCTCTCTCTCTAAGCTGCATTTCATCAATCTCCATTGACTGTCGTTTTAACTTTTATGGTGGTAAAGGTGACGTTTGCTAGAAGGATCGAGTGAACGATCTGTAACCAAAGTATCTACGGCTGTATTTTGTAAAATAATATTCCCCTTTGTCATCAGACACACTGTTTAGTTTGGTATGGTACTTGGAGTGTCCTATTGTTACTGTACTAGCATCTCGCGTTATCTAGACAATGCGGTCTCTCTAAGAACCTTTCAGTTTAATCAGAAATTGTTTAAAGAGTCAATAAGTGGATAAATGACTTACTGCTTGCAGGAATACAGTCGGCCCTTTCTTCAGTTTAAGACGCTGAGTGAAGTTTGCTTGAGATGAGCCGAACAAACGAACGATTTGTTGTGGTATCGATTATAATAAACCTCAAGCATGACTGTTGACATATGAAAAGTCCTCCCGTCCCCTGCACAGCCTGAACATGACGTGTGTCCTGACGTTTTTGCGATCTTCCTCAAGTGTCGTTTGATGATTCGCTCCATCATTTCCGCCTGAGAATGAACATGTTTGCATCACCAAGAGCAATGCAAAGCGTGGGATGCAGTGGAGTAAAGCAGCCGCCACTGGACTCTAGAGCAGTGAGACGTGTTCTCTGAGCGACCAATCACGCTTCAGTCTGACAATCCCATGGACGAGTCTGGGTTTGGCCGTCGCCAGGAGAACGGGACTCGCCTGACTGCATTATGGGATGGGGTTGTTTTTCAGGGGTTGGCCTCTTAGTTCCAGTGAAAGGAACTCTTAATGCTTCACCAAGACATTTTGGACAATTTCACGCTCCCGACTTTGTAGGATCAGTTTGTGGACGGCCCCTTCCTGTCCCAGCATGACTGCGCTCCAGTGCACAAAGCGTCGCTCCATAAAGACATGGATGAGGAGTTTGGTGTGGAGGAACTGGACTGGCCTGCACAGAGTCCTGAGCTCAACCCGATAGAACAGCTTTGGGATGAATTAGAGCGGAGACTGAGAGCCAGGCCTTCTCGTCCAACATCAGTGCCTGACCTCACAAATGAGCTTCTAGAAGAATGGGCAAAACAAATCACACTTCTCTCTCTGGCCAAACATTCTTAGAATATATTTTTTAACATATTACTACATTTTTGGTTTCCACTTTATTTTGATAGTCCACTTCACACACTTTGCTAAGTATAACTTTGCAAACTATGTATCAACTAACTGTCACTACTGTTCGTAGATTGTTAGTTTGGGGTTAGTGGCCGGTTTACAGCGTTCTTGTTTTGTGGGATGTGTGATAGAATAACAGGGCTGAGACAGACATGGAGCAGAGGAGGATTTGGAGACCAGTTCAGGATGAAGAACTAAGAGGGCCTTTAAAAAACCGGCACATTAGTGAAGCCAAACGAGGGTGTTTCTATCGCTGTTCAGTGGAGCAACCTCTCCACATCTGCTGAAATCTGAAGAAGAGACCCGCTGTGAATGCACAGCAATGAGATCTCTATAACACGACACTCTTAGAGGAAAAGGTTCTGTCAGCGTTACGTATTTGGAACCCCTAAAATTTCTATATAGAGCCCTTTTTAAGTGCCAAAAGGGTTCTTTCTTGTGATTATAGAACCTTTTTAGCATAAAAGGTTCTTTGGAGTTAAACTCTAAATAATAATATGATCAAGTTGTTTTCAAACATATGATGGAATGATGAACAAATAAACCGGCTTCAGTCCAGCTGAAATATTACCAGTAATATTCTTATGTTGTACTTGATAAAAATCATATTTCAGATCATAAAGACACGAGCTGAAGGACATTTCACCAGTTAAACGGCCCCACTTTACATTAGGTGGCTTTGTGCACTTACATCAAAAAATAAGTACAATATATTTACTGTGTTCAAATTATAATGCAAAACACATTTTGCTGATATTGAGGTGGATACAGGTAGAGTTAGGGACAGGTGTGTGTGTGTGTGTGTGTGTGTGTGTGTGTGTGTGTGTGTGTGTGTGTGTGTGTGTGTGTGTGTGTGTGTGTGTGTGTGTGTGTGTGTGTGTGTGTGTGTGTGTGTGTGTGTGTGTGTGTGAGTTTAAGGGTAGAGTTAGGGACAGGTGTGTGTGTGTGTGTGTGTGTGTGTGTGTGTGTGTGTGTGTGAGTTTAAGGGTAGAGTTAGGGACAGGTGTGTGTGTGTGTGTGTGTGTGTGTGTGTGTGTGTGTGTGTGTGTGTGTGTGTGTGTGTGAGTTTAAGGGTAGAGTTAGGGTCAGGTGTGGTGTGTGTGAGTTTAAGGGTAGAGTTAGGGTCAGGTGTGGTGGTGTGTGTGAGTTTAAGGGTAGAGTTAGGGTCAGGTGTGGTGGTGTGGGTTAGTTTAAGGGTAGAGTTAGGGACAGGTGTGTGTGTGTGAGTTTAAGGGTAGAGTTAGGGACAGGTGTGTGTGTGTGAGTTTAAGGGTAGAGTTAGGGTCAGGTGTGTGTGTGAGTTTAAGGGTAGAGTTAGGGACGGGTGTGTGTGTGAGTTTAAGGGTAGAGTTAGGGACAGGTGTGTGTGTGTGAGTTTAAGGGTAGAGTTAGGGTCAGGTGTGTGTGTGAGTTTAAGGGTAGAGTTAGGGACGGGTGTGTGTGTGAGTTTAAGGGTAGAGTTAGGGACAGGTGTGTGTGTGAGTTTAAGGGTAGAGTTAGGGACAGGTGTGTGTGTGTGTGTGTGTGTGTGTGTGTGTGTGTGTGTGTGTGTGTGTGTGTGTGTGTGTGTGTGTGTGTGTGTGTGTGTGTGTGTGTGTGTGTGTGTGTGTGTGTGTGTGTGTGTGTGTGTGTGTGTGTGAGTTTAAGGGTAGAGTTAGGGACAGGTGTGTGTGTGTGTGTGTGTGTGTGTGTGTGTGTGTGTGTGTGTGTGTGTGTGAGTTTAAGGGTAGAGTTAGGGACAGGTGTGTGTGTGTGTGTGTGTGTGTGTGTGTGTGTGTGTGTGTGTGTGTGTGTGTGTGTGTGTGTGTGTGTGTGTGTGTGTGTGTGTGTGTGTGTGTGTGTGTGTGTGTGTGAGTTTAAGGGTAGAGTTAGGGTCAGGTGTGGTGTGTGTGAGTTTAAGGGTAGAGTTAGGGACGGGTGTGTGTGTGAGTTTAAGGGTAGAGTTAGGGTCAGGTGTGGTGGTGTGTGTGAGTTTAAGGGTAGAGTTAGGGTCAGGTGTGGTGGTGTGGGTTAGTTTAAGGGTAGAGTTAGGGACAGGTGTGTGTGTGTGAGTTTAAGGGTAGAGTTAGGGACAGGTGTGTGTGTGTGAGTTTAAGGGTAGAGTTAGGGTCAGGTGTGTGTGTGAGTTTAAGGGTAGAGTTAGGGACGGGTGTGTGTGTGAGTTTAAGGGTAGAGTTAGGGACAGGTGTGTGTGTGTGAGTTTAAGGGTAGAGTTAGGGTCAGGTGTGTGTGTGAGTTTAAGGGTAGAGTTAGGGACGGGTGTGTGTGTGAGTTTAAGGGTAGAGTTAGGGACAGGTGTGTGTGTGAGTTTAAGGGTAGAGTTAGGGACAGGTGTGTGTGTGTGTGTGTGTGTGTGTGTGTGTGTGTGTGTGTGTGTGTGTGTGTGTGTGTGTGTGTGTGTGTGTGTGTGTGTGTGTGTGTGTGTGTGTGTGTGTGTGTGAGTTTAAGGGTAGAGTTAGGGACAGGTGTGTGTGTGTGTGTGTGTGTGTGTGTGTGTGTGTGTGTGTGTGTGTGTGAGTTTAAGGGTAGAGTTAGGGACAGGTGTGTGTGTGTGTGTGTGTGTGTGTGTGTGTGTGTGTGTGTGTGTGTGTGTGTGTGTGTGTGTGTGTGTGTGTGTGTGTGTGTGTGTGTGTGTGTGTGTGTGTGTGTGTGTGTGTGTGTGAGTTTAAGGGTAGAGTTAGGGTCAGGTGTGGTGTGTGTGAGTTTAAGGGTAGAGTTAGGGACGGGTGTGTGTGTGAGTTTAAGGGTAGAGTTAGGGTCAGGTGTGGTGGTGTGTGTGAGTTTAAGGGTAGAGTTAGGGTCAGGTGTGGTGGTGTGGGTTAGTTTAAGGGTAGAGTTAGGGACAGGTGTGTGTGTGTGAGTTTAAGGGTAGAGTTAGGGACAGGTGTGTGTGTGTGAGTTTAAGGGTAGAGTTAGGGTCAGGTGTGTGTGTGAGTTTAAGGGTAGAGTTAGGGACGGGTGTGTGTGTGAGTTTAAGGGTAGAGTTAGGGACAGGTGTGTGTGTGTGTGTGTGTGTGTGTGTGTGTGTGTGTGTGTGTGTGTGTGTGTGTGTGTGTGTGTGTGTGTGTGTGTGTGTGTGTGTGTGTGTGTGTGTGAGTTTAAGGGTAGAGTTAGGGACAGGTGTGGTGTGTGTGAGTTTAAGGGTAGAGTTAGGGACAGGTGTGTGTGTGTGAGTTTAAGGGTAGAGTTAGGGACAGGTGTGTGTGTGTGAGTTTAAGGGTAGAGTTAGGGACAGGTGTGGTGTGTGTGAGTTTAAGGGTAGAGTTAGGGACAGGTGTGTGTGTGTGTGTGTGTGTGTGTGTGTGTGTGTGTGTGTGTGTGTGTGTGTGTGTGTGTGTGTGTGTGTGTGTGTGTGTGTGTGTGTGTGTGTGTGTGTGTGTGTGTGTGTGTTTAAGGGTTAGGTGTAAGGGAAGTGCCAACTGTGTAATTACAAATGTAACTACAGAAATTAATTACAGATGTATTTACATGCAGGTATTTTTAAAAATATAAGTACAATGTAAAAACATGTATGTACACAATAAGTGCATTACCGTATCAAATGATTAATTAAAATGTTAGTACATAACAGTTAAGGCCACCTGATATAAAGTGGGTTCATCAGATCATGCTCATCATTTAGAAATGTGTGTATCTAATACGAGACAGCAGCTTTTTAAAACTGATTACATCCGTCAGGTTACCCTCCATCTATAATAAAAGTCCCACACCTGTTTTTTATCTGGGATCTCCACTTGAAAAGGTCTCCGTCTGGAAGAACCAACAAAGAGACAAATGGCCAAAAGGATGCGGTGACAACACTGGGCGTGATTCTTCTTTTTCTGTGTGTGTGTGGTGGCGTTTGGTTAATAATGCCCTGACCGTTTCATTATAGTAATCAGAGAGCGATCGGCCGGCGCTGGCAGGATGAGTGAGAGCTCACACACTCGCCTCATTAACTCACACACACACACTCTCTCATACACACAGTCTCTCATACACACTCTCTCACACACACACACTCGCAACAAATTGGAATTGCCTTTTGCGGTCGGTGGCCCCGACAAAACACACACCCTCTCTCTCTCTCTCTCTCTCTCTCTCTCTCTCTCTCTCTCTCTCTCTCTCTCATGCCATCTCGTGCTGTATCTTCAGCGGGGCAGAGAGAGAGAACAGAAAGAGATTTTGTAATTTAAACTCAACACAAAATCAAATCTATTTGCATTTGCACATTTGGCCGGTTTACATTTTCATCAGATCATTTACTCATCTGGGATATTTACCATATTCACCACATCACATCAAATCTGTTGATACTTACAGACACTTTTTCCCTCCAAAATGATGTCACTTCCTGGAGGATGATGTCATTAACCCCGTAAAGCCTGACATATGGCATAACGGGAAAAAATTCTGTAAAAATTTTTTTATTGAACATTAAGACAAAACATTAAAGGTGTGATGAATTCAACTTTCCCTTGAGTTTTTGATATATAAAAAGTCACGTTAATATAATAATATCCTGTACGTTTCAGAGCTGAAAACTTCCTTGTTAGCCAAAGAAAAGCTTTCATAAACATCAGGCCCAGAGGCTCTCAAATCAATGATGTATTAGAAGAGGAAACTCCGCCTCTACAGATAAATATGTACGCCTGCTGTAGCCCCGCCCACCTGTTTCTGTAGTCCTGCCCACCTGCTTCTCTAGTCCCGCCCACCGGCTCTACAGATAAATGTGTATGCCTGCTGTAGCCCCGCCCATCCGCTTCTGTAGTCCTGCCCATCTGCTTATGTAGCCCCGCCACCGGCTCTATAAATGTGAATGCCTGCTGTAGCCCCGCCCATCCGCTTCTGTAGTCCCGCCCATCTGCTTATGTAGCCCCGCCACCGGCTCTATAAATGTGAATGCCTGCTGTAGCCCCGCCCATCCGCTTCTGTAGTCCCACCCATCCGCTTCTGTAGCCCCACACACCCACTCTATAAATGTGAATGCCTGCTGTAGCCCCGCCCACATGCTTCTGTAGTCCCGCCCATCCACTTCTGTAGCCCCGCCCACCGGCTCTATAAATCTGAATGCCTGCTGTAGCCCCGCCCACCGACTCGTTCAGCTAAACAAGCACTAAACAGGCTGAAGATATCGAGATATTGCCCTGTGCCTGATTGTGGAAGAACACAGTCCCTGCTTCCTTTGGATCCTAATATTACGAATGAGACACAGGTGGCGCTGGATTTGCAGACATATTGAGATTAAAACACAACGCTGTGCTTCTCTATCGGATCCGACAGGAATGGTGCAGCACACTAATGTGAGTAAAACATGTTTTTTATATGCGACAGTATTGCATTGTTACAGATCGTATTGATTATGTGTACGTGTCTAACAGAACAGACCTCAGCACGCTGCCACAGGCTGGAGAATCCTTTATTTGTTGGTTCATTGCGATCCGGGATCAGACTCGGACATGTGTGGGCCGGTGCGGTGTGTTTTCCAGACGGGCTACCAAAACGTAATCCCATCGGCAGGCGGGGAATCTTAAATAGTGACATAACATTCATTTCCTGATCTGCTGTTCACTCTCTTGACTTGATATTTGAAGAGCCTGCGCATATGTGTGTGTGTGTGTGTGTGTGGGTGTGTGTGTGTGTGTGTGTGTGTGTGGTTTGTACTTATATCCACCGATCGGACGGGCTAAGTAATAAAAAAATTATATTCCAATCAATCGCGGGTGGATGAGAGATAAATCATTGTGTTTGTTTGATAAAGACGTTTAGCGAGCCCTGTGAGAGAATCATTCCGGTGCCGCTTTCAAAACAATCCCTCATGTGAACTGACAGGAGCTGAAGCTCATTAAATATGCAAATCCTATCCAATCCTAGCCGTGGGCGTTTACTCTCCAGGGCCACGCCCATCAGAATCCAGCGTTCAGGAGAGAGCCTCAAAACCAGTGCAGAAAATATCTGATTACTGATCAGTTATGATGTTTCTGAAGGTAAAACCACACGAGCGTCATTAGTTGACCTCAGACAACAGGATAAAAAAATTAAAAGACACCTTTAAAGAACAAAAGTTTGCATGTGTCTGATATAGTGAGAAGAAAAACAGACTCAAACTGAGCAAAAATATGCTGCATTTATATCAAATTGTGATGTTTAAAATGTTAGTCAGTGCGATCTTTATATCAGTATCGCAGACTACTTGCATAAAATGCATATAGATATTAATATCTGCCAATAATAGGCCAATGCTTTAGGTCCGATTGAAATGCTTAGAAAGTGGACAGTGTGTACGGAAAGTATTCAGACCCCCTTACGTTTTTCACAAATGAACTTAAATGATTTCAGCAAACGGCTGCGATATAACCCGAGAGTGAAACACTGAAGGGGTCTGAAGACTTGCCCTACCCACTGTATATTTTAATATAG
>NC_090183.1:1165000-1172500 GCF_024679245.1 Pseudorasbora parva
TCGCCAGGAGAACGGGACTCGCCTGACTGCATCGTGCCACGTGTAAAGTTTGGTGGAGGGGGGATTATGGCGTGGGGTTGGCCCCTTAGTTCCAGTGAAAGGAACTCTTAATGCTTCACCAAGACATTTTGGACAATTTCATGCTCCTGTTTGTGGGATCAGTTTGTGGACGGCCCCTTCCTGCCCCAGCATGACTGCGCTCCAGTGCACAAAGCGTCGCTCCATAAAGACATGGATGAGGAGTTTGGTGTGGAGGAACTGGACTGGCCTGCACAGAGTCCTGAGCTCAACCCGATAGAACAGCTTTGGGATGAATTAGAGCGGAGACTGAGAGCCAGGCCTTCTCGTCCAACATCAGTGCCTGACCTCACAAATGAGCTTCTAGAAGAATGGGCAAAAATCCCCATAAACACACTCCTAAACCTTGAGGAAAGCCTTCCCAGAAGAGCTGGAGCTGTTAGAGAGGGTGGGCCGACTCCAGATTAAACCCCACGGGTTAACAATGGGGAGCTCAGGTGTGTGTAGAGGCGGCACAACACTTCTGGCAATATAGTGTCGGTGTAAATGGCATAGTTATAAACAGCTAAATATGTTTCTTATTGCAAATCTATAATAATATGCCCATCAATGAACAACTCTGAATACAAGAATCATTGAATCAGTTTGAATCGATTCACTGAACTTCATGAAACTCCCCAAATCTAATGATCTTTTTCTAATCTAATTTTCAACTTTTTTATGTTATACAAGATTCAAAACATTTTAAGTCAGTTTAATGTAATTTAAGTTAAAATGACTTAAAAATGCAAGTTGATTGTACTTAAATATTCAAGCAACTTTTTTACACTGAGTTGAAACTAAAACTGAAATAAAAATATGCTAAAAATAGAAATATATAAAGAAAAACTAATAATAAAAATTGCAAAAGTACATTTGGACAGCAAAATTACTCAAACTTAAACTAAAAAACTGAAAATATAAAAATAAATGCGAATTAATTAATACAAATATACATAAACAATATACACTGTAAAAAATTATTTAGAATTTTTTTTACCTGGTTGCCTTAAAATTTTGAGTTCATTGAAATTAAAATTTTGAGTTAATACAATGAACATTTTTTGAGATTCGACAACCTTTATTAAAATATTATTAAAATATTTTGTAAGCATTTTGAGTAACTGTGTGTTTATTTCTGATGACGCAGTGAAACATGGCAAATTGTGCTATTTTCATGATTTATCACATTATTTATATGGTTCAGATACAATAATATTTTGAGACTTATTTATTAAACAAAGTTCCTTCATTGTATCAACTCAAATTTTAAGGCAACCAGGTTACTTACTTTTTTAAGTTAAACCAACAAAAAACAAACCTAATTTTTTTATTAGTTTTACTGTACTAATAATACTAAAATAAAACCGATTTTCATACTCAAATTAAACTGGCTTCTTCATAATTAACAATGTGAACATTAATATTGCCTCTCCTATTATTACTATTAATAATTGTATTATTAATATTATTTAACCCATAACTATCTTTTTTACTTTTTTATTTATTTTTATTATTAATTTTTATTATTATTATTTATTTATTTATTTATTTATTTTTTTTGTTGCTTTTTTATTTTTGTTTAATTGTATTCTCCCAGTGTTGTTTTTATCAGTTTATTTTACTTCTGCTGTTATTATTGTTCTCTCTCATTTATTTTCTCCAGTTTTAGGCCTAATAACATCTGGCAAAGGGACTACCAATGAAAACTAGCCTTTGGGCTAATTTGGGTACATTTACATTCATGAATGATGATTAATGTACATTGTCCCTTTTTGATAAATAAATAAACTACACTGCAAAAAATGCTCTTCTTCCTCAGTATTTTTGTCTTGTTTCTAGTCCAAACATCTAAAAACTCTTAAAACAAGAAACATTTACTAGACAAGCTAAAGTAATTGTCTTGTTTTGGGAAAAAATAACTCAAAATGAAGAGAGTTTTTGCTTAAAATAAGATAAATAATCTGCCAATGGGGTGAGAAAAATAATCTTAATTCAAACAGAAAACAAGATTATTTCTCTCACCCCATTGGCAGATTATTTATCTTATTTTAAGCAAAAACTCTCTTCATTTTGAGTTATTTTTCCCAAAACAAGACAATAACTTTTGCTTGACTAGTAAATGTTTCTTAATGTAAGAATTTTTAGATGTTTGGACTCGAAACAAGACAAAAATACTGAGTAAGAAAAGCATTTTTTTCTGTGTAGTCTAGAAAAGTTAAATATAAAAAGACATAAAATGTGTGTTAAAATCATTGAGATAATTATGATTTTGATACATTTTTTACATTTTATAGTGAATATATAGTGATTTTTCTGATTAACTGACACAAATCTAAACCTTTGCTTGTATTTGATCATGTTTGTCCGGTTTCACAGGCGAGGCTTAATCTAGTCCAAGACTGAAATGCGTATTTGAGATGTTTTAACTCAAGATGCTCTTTCTAAGACGCACGTTTATTAAAGCTAATGTAACAAAGACCTAATCCCATAATCTGAGCCCTGTCTGTAAACTGGGCCATTGTGTTTGATTTCTGGGAGCATCAGGTCATTTTCATGACTTCATATCAAACTTGTCTTTTGTAATAAAGGATCGTTTTTACCGCAGGGACGTGTGTGTCGGGCCGCGTCTCACACTGATGCTGGAAGGTGACCCTGTGAGAGAGTGTGTGTGACGGAAATAGAGCAAAGGCTCCGACAGCGGCCACCTGGAGAGACAGGAGAGAGAGAGAGAGAGAGAGAGAGAGAGAGAGAGAGAGAGAGAGAGAGAGAGAGAGAGAGAGAGAGAGAGAGAGGGTGTTTAGTTTTAAAGGGGACCTGTTATGCCTCTTTTGACAAGACATAATATAAGTCTCAGTGTCCCCAGAATGTGTGTGTAGTTTCAGCTCAAAATGCCCTCAGATCACAACATGTTGTAAATGCCCATTTTTGACTGGAAGGAAAAACATTCTGTTTTTGTGCTTGTATCTTTAAATGCAAATTAGCTGCTGCTCCCCGCCCCCATTCTAGAAGAGGGCGGAGCCTGTACAGCTTGTACTGCTGATACTCTGACAAAAACAAACTTCTGTGTGCTTTTGATGATCATCTCCATCACGGTCGTCGCTACAAGTAGTGACGCTACTAGCGTCACTACATTTTTCAGTAGCGTGGTGGTAGCGTCGCTGTTTTCTCAATGAAATAGCTTTTCAGTAGCGAAGCTCTTCTGTTGATCAAGTAGTGCGGTAGCGTCCACAAGCTAACGTTACATTTCCCCAAGCATTTCTGAGGATCAAGCTCAAATTGGAAACACAGCTGATAAGAACGCGGATATACTTCACGTTCTACGTTCCTTTCTGTCTCGCACAGATGCGCGCGCGAGCCTTTGAAACTACTCCTTTTGCAGAGAGCGCGTAAAGACGGGATGGGATCAAGTTGACGTTTTTTTCCGAGTGCTTAATTCGCTGTTGCACACACATCGT
This sequence comes from Pseudorasbora parva, assembly GCF_024679245.1. Classification (NCBI taxonomy): domain Eukaryota; kingdom Metazoa; phylum Chordata; class Actinopteri; order Cypriniformes; family Gobionidae; genus Pseudorasbora; species Pseudorasbora parva. Next base: position 1,168,516 of record NC_090183.1, read on the forward strand.
CCGTGCGGTGACAAAAGACAAACTGCAAAGTTTGAAAATAATCTACTTTGTCTCTTGAATAAACACCTCTTGTTAAAAGTATCGGTCTCTAGTCTGGCCACCTCTTGCGGAGCTAAAGAATGACGAGGCGTATCGTGTGGGCGGAGCTAAAGAATGACGAGACGTATCGTGAGGGCGGAGCTAAAGAATGACGAGCGGTGACGTCCTCAAGCGTGGAGAAACCCATGGGTATCTCAGCTAATACAGATAATGATCCAGAATCAGATCCGGAGGCTGAAATAAACTGAACAGGAGAAACAGCAGCAGCAGGACGTCCGTCTCTGTGGTATGGACTGTATTTAGTGGCCTGTCAACATTTGTGTGTGTTTACTCGCAGTTTATGAGGACATGATTCGGTTTATGGACTATTGTATGCCACTAAACCTTAGCAGTAGCAAGCAGAACGGTTTTGCACGTCAGACTAGTGTAACGTTATACAGAGAACAGCAATGGAGTCCGTTAGCGCATTTGAATGACGAAGCGCGCGATCGTGTCGTTTACTGATGTTTACTCACGCGACGATAGCCGACAGCACAGACATCTGAAGCCGTTTTACTCACCGGCTGCTTCCAAAGCAGGACCGAACCTTTATCGCTGGGACCGCTCCGGCAGAAACACACTTCTTTGGTATGATTTGGTGAAGTCCTGACAGCAGTGACCGTGGAGATCCACTTTGAGACGCGACTGAAGCGATGTTGTGAAGCTTCCCGTCATTTCTGCGTTCAAATCGGTTCAAATGCAGCGCTGCCTTCCCAGAATGCTGTGCTGAAGCGCTGAAGTCGCTCGACGTCACCCATAGGAATAAAGTGGAGCGCGGCGCGGACTATAACGACAGAAGTGTTCACGGACGACTGGATCTGCAGCTGAGAGTGTGTGTGGGCGTGCGTTTCCTCTCTCGCTCTGGTCACGCACGCGCGCACCCTACCGGGAGAAGAGCCCGTACGGCCCATACAAGGACCTTCCGCTCTATTAACGTCAAGCCGACCCATACTCGAAAAAAACTCTCCGAAACTTGTGAGAAACCGGAAGGAGTATTTTTGACACAGAAATACTCCATCAAACGTCCAACATTAGTTTTTGAAACTTTGTCTATGTTTAGGATGGGAATCCAAGTCTTTAACAGTGGAAAGCTCAGTGTGCAGGAAACAGCATTTCACCGCCCCTTTAATTTACTGTAGAGTAACTGGTAGCTTAGCTCACTACATTTTCCAAGTAGCTTGCCAAACACTGGCACACACACACACACACACCTGAAGCACGCGCACAGAAAGCTGGATGTCAGATGGAGCATCCCGTGAGTATTAAACTCAGTTCTCATGCACATCTTATTGCACTTCAACTGTCAAAAACACACAGTTCACATAAACACAGTCGGTTACATCTGTGAATGTAAACAGCAGAGAAAGAAATCACGTGTGTGTTAGATCTGTGAGTTAAAGTGACAGCGGTGTAATATACTGTACTGCTGTATATGGTGTTAATATGAATCAAACAACACACAACAAAAACAGAAAATCACTCACTGCTCTCGATTGAATAACTTTAGTAGATTTAATACGAACACATTTCTTACTTGAAAAGTCTGGCGAGGAGATAAACACGGCAGACTGTGTATAGCTCGCTAAAGGGCGGAGTCTGTGCTAATGGGCGGGGTCTGTCTGCATTCATGGGCGGGGTCTATACTTATAGGGCGGAGTCTGTCAGCAGTCATGGGCGGGGTCTATGCTAATAGGGAAGAGTTTGTCTGCATTCATGGGCGGGGTCTATGCTTATAGGGCGGAGTCTGTCAGCAGTCATGGCCGGGGTCTATGCTAATAGGGAAGAGTTTGTCTGCATTCATGGGCGGGGTCTATGCTTATAGGGCGGAGTCTGTCAGCAGTCATGGGCGGGGTCTATGCTAATAGGGTGGAGTCTGTCAGCCATGGGCGGGGTCAATGCAAATAGGACAGAGTCCATCAGAGGTGGTGGGCGGGGTCTATGCTAATAGGGAAGAGTCTGTCTGCATTCATGGGCGGGGTCTATGCTTATAGGGCGGAGTCTGTCAGTAGTCATGGGCGGGGTCTATGCTAATAGGGTGGAGTCTGTCAGCAGCCGTGGGCGGGGTCTATGCTAATAGGGTGGAGTCTGTCAGCAGCCATGGGCGGGGTCAATGCAAATAGGGTGGAGTCTGTCAGCAGTCGTGGGCGGGGTCTAAGCATTTGTGACGTCACACTGCTATGTTCTGAGACACTACTTATGATTTATATTTATATATATATATATATATATATATATATATATATATATATATATATATATATATATATATATATATATATATATATATGGAGATTGAAAGAGGAGGTGTATTTTTACCATTATAGGGTGGTTGTGTACACACACATTTATGTTCAAACACCATGTAAGTGAATTTTGCATAATAGGGCTCCTTTAAATAAATCTCTACACTGACTAAACCTAACTAAACCCTTAAAGGAATACACACACACACACACACACACACACACACACACACACTATAATGTGTCTCTCATTACTCATACAATTAAAGAGCTCAACGGACACATAAATAACCATCCGGCTTCATTCCCAGAGGATCTGCGGACAGACGGAGCAGGAACTCTCACACACCGGTCTCACGCGTCAGCACAAATCCAGAGTTTGGCTGATTCCAGATTTACAGAGACAATGAGAGAAGTTCCTGTTAGGACTGCGGAGCGAGTTCTGATTCAGCGAATGCATTGGCACACTTTCAGATCCTACACTCTGCAATGCATGAAACATGAAGGTGCATCCAAAACCTCTACTAATATAGCTGGAGTCAGAGTCAGAACGCACAGCATCCAGAAAACAGCAGGCGGAAATACTTCCTGAACGATTGTGAAGGGCACATACACTGTAAAAAATACTGTTGGTTTAACTTAAAAAGGTAAATAACTCCTTAAAATTTTGAGTTTATTGAAATAAAAAAAATGAGTTGATACAATGAAAGAAATTGGTTTAATAATTAGAAACTCAAAATATTATTGTATCTGAACCACATAAAAAATGTGATAAATCATGAAAATAGCACAATTTGGCTGCGTCATCACAAATAATGCTTACAAAATAATTTTATATTTTAATAAAGGTTGTCGATTCTCAAAAATGTTCATTGTATTAACTAAAACTTTTAATTTCAATAAACGCAAAATTTTAAGGCAACAATTTTTTTACAGTGTACTATCCCATGAGACGGCGGGAGATGATTTGAGGTAGGTCGGTCACGACACGAATAGCTGCACATCTGAATGGAGATGGATCTCACGAAAATGCGTATAAATAGTACGAGTTTGCAATCTCGTGGAATGGAATGTATACGCCAAAATGAGTTTTGGCGTACGTATGGTACACGGTTTTTCGCGTGCATATGATACGCACTTTATGGCGTATTATACATACGAACCCCCCACCCCACCACCCTAAACCTACCCAAGAGCGTGTCATATGCACGCCATAAACTCATTTTGCCGTATACATTCCATTCCACGAGATTGCAAACTCGTACTATTTATACGCATGACCATGAGATCGTGTTGCTGAATTACATCCATACTAGACACATTAATACGATATAAAACATACTTTTTTACAGTCGTAAAGTAGTTACTTATTCAAAAGAGAGAGTACATGATCTGAGATACAGTCAAAATATTCTGGCTCCGCCCACCAGAGGCAGACAAACTACACAACTTCATTACTGGAGTAAAAGTAACAGCACTGCTGGTCAAATATTACTCCGTTACTCAAGTGAAAGTTGTAAAAACAGATTTTTACTGGAGTAAAAGTACAGAAGTATTTGTTTTCAAAAGTACTTAAGTATCAAAAGTAAATGTCCTTCTTTATGTCGCCGCATTATTGTATTATAGTTGTATAAATGCACATTATGCCATCATGGTTTAAGCCA